>NC_135820.1:20469517-20686605 GCF_964213995.1 Mustelus asterias | reverse complement strand
AGGATCTTTACAATGCAGAAGAAGGCCATTTGGCCTGTCAAGCCTGCAACCAACAACAATCCCATCCAGCCCCTATCCCATGTATTTACCCTGCTAATCCCCCTGACACTAAGGGGCAATTTAGCGTGGCCAATCAACCTAACCCGCACATCTTTGGAGTGTGGGAAGAAACCGGAGCACACAGAGGAAACCTATGCAGACATAGGAGAATGTGCAAACTCCACACACTCCCAGTTTGCTGTCAGATCAGGGGACCCTTTGCAATGGCGCCCTAAGCAATCTGAAACTGGCTTCACTGGGTTTACTTAGGTTCTGCCCCCCATCCCACCGGTGCCAAGCACCCAGCTGTCAGAAAACCTGACAGAGTGTGGAAAGATTGCAGTGCTGAATTCGCCCAGAAGTGGAACACTTCTGTTTTCAAACTTTTATGACACTTTGAATTTTTGTTTGGGAATGCAGTAAATTTAAACATAGAATCATAGAAACCCTACAGTGCAGAAGGAGGCCATTCGGCCCATCGAGTCTGCACCGACCACAAATCCCACCCAGGCCCTACCCCCACATATTTTACCCGCTAATCCCTCTAACCTACGCATCCCAGGACTCTAAGGGGCAATTTTTTTAACCTGGCCAATCAACCTAACCCGCACATCTTTGGACTGTGGGAGGAAACCGGAGCACCCGGAGGGAAACCCACGCAGACACGAGGAGAATGTGCAAACTCCACACACACAGTGACCCGAGCCGGGAATCGAACCCAGGACCCTGGAGCTGTGAAGCAGCAGTGCTAACCACTGTGCTACCGTGCCGCCCCATATTCAGGGATAATGGTCAAGAAGTGAGATTTGTGGGACTGGCAGAATGAGGTATTATAATGAAAGTAAGACAGTGCAGTACAAGTTCCTCATAGGGGGTCTGAGAGTGACTCATGTTAGAAATTGATCATGTATCAGAAAGCCTCCACCCATGTGAGAGAAATTTTACAGTTGAAAACTCGATAGACATCAAAGTTCAATCAGAGGCCTCAACTTGAATAGATCACACAAAGAAACAAGGACTGCATTTTTGAAATAGGGCTAGAAGCAGATTTCCTTATGACTGTTATGATTTCCTGTGCTGTACTGTTCTTTGTTAAGTTTTGGGAGCTGCAATAGACCAGAGGGTAAACTATTCAGAGAGGCAAAACAAAGGAATTTGTTCTAATTAGTTTTTGATAGGGATAGCCAGCTTGCTATATTGATTGATTTGTATGGAAAATTGTATGACTTGTATGGATAAGATCCTTGCAGGACGGGCTTGAGGCTAGGTTGCTCGGAGCTTTGAAGAGCGATTGGGTGATACAGATTTAGACTCTCCCAAATTGGGTAAAGTAATCCTGAAAATCGTTTTAGCTCTTTTTGTCATATATTCGTGGGCGTGCAGATTGTTGGACATAAAAGCTGCATTTGTGTCGGGTGAAAAACTTCAGAGGTGTTTGTGAAACTGCGCGAAGAGGCAGGGGATACAGAAGGGAAACAATGGAAGCTGGATAAATATGACTGGACTAAGAAAAGTTTGGGCTCCTGGGGTGTCTCATAACGTCTTGCTTTGTACAGAAATTTGGGCTGGGATTTTCCACTCCCAATCGTGGCGAGCGTCATGTTGGGCACGATCCCAGAATCTTGTGAGAAGGTCTGAGTCACAATTTTTGATGACATAAAAGTAGGGACTGATTGTTTGCTTCCCCCATCAATGGTGGGCCACGGTTCCCACCACCAAATGTCATGAAGATCATTATCATATATTTGCATCTCATTATGACACCTACTTACTGGAATCATCCACCTACATTGAATTTAAATCCAAATGACATGTTTGACGACAGCAATTATTCGCACAACTTGGTGCGGCACTTGCAGAGATCAGCACAATGCTTTGAAGTAAGCACCGCTGCAGATTCAATAAGGGCTCTTAAGCAAGTCTGCACAGCAACCAGACCAAAGTTAAGGCATTTCAAGCAGGGCAAAGCAGCACTGAGTAAAGGAAAGGGGGCTCCGAGCAAAGGCTCCACTGAGAGTAAAGAGCAGGGAAGGTTGTACATCTGCACATGAATGGGGGAAGGGGGAAGTAAATGGCCAGACAACTAGAAAATCAGTACAAAAATGAGGGCATTGTCACAGCTGAAACAGTTTAGCACCAGCTCAATTGACATGCATGGAGTCAGGCAAGTGAAGTAATTATGCCCATTGAAGCAACACTGATTCCTCAAAGTGGCAATGATTGCTCCCCTAGTTTTAACCTTCAAAATCAACAGAATCTTATGGAACAGCAGAACTATTGCATGACTGGACAATCTTATTTGGAGAAGTGACCATGGAATACTCACAGAAGGGAATGCTCCGAACTGCCTAAATTATTGTAAGGTCGACATTGAACATTCACCTCATGGTCATACCAGACCATACAGTCTTGAAGTGCAGGTTAGGATAATGCAGGCACCTGAGATGAACAGAACATCCAGTTGAGCAGTTGAAGCTGTTAGCAGTCAGTCATGTGGGTTGGGCAGGATTGTGGTCAATCTTCATGCACACATCTTATTGGGCATCATTTCGTGGGTCAGGACTCTGGCATGTGTAAATGAGCCTTGTGGCCATAATCGCAGGTGATGTCTTGACCAGAAGTGCACCTTAGGAAATAGATGCTGATTCCTGCATCCTGCTGACTGATGCTGCGCTGAGGAGACCAACATGAAAATGGAACCTGATATTATTGCTGCCTGCAATATTGCTTATAGGCTGACAAGAAGAAAAATAAGAATGCAACTGAGGTACCTGGCTCACTTTTGGCTCACCAAAGGAAGGGGAAGAACACTCAATACCAAGGAAAAGCTGGACCTCCTCTTAATGCAGAGGATGATCCCCAAAGAGGTGTCATGCATAGGTGCCTCGCTAGACCCAGGGCCTATACACATTGCACGTTCCCTTGCAAATGAGCAAGAACCTGTCACTGACTCCTGCACATGTTAAGGTGTTAGAGGGATTTAAGATAATCTAGTACTAAAAAGACTAATAAATCGGGATAGACTAATTTAGAAATGAATATATGATCGAAAAAAGCACAAAGTGCCATGAATTACAAAGGTACTGTTTTGCATAGGAACACATTGTTAAAGAATTTAAACATGTGTTTTTATATTATGGCCAACTACAGACTACTCCAAGGTATAATGGGATAAAAGTTGAGTAAGACGAACCACATTATTTAAGAACAATACAGCTACAGAGGACAGTTTTTAACAGTATGGCTTATAAAAAGTATAAGTTTCCCAGACACTAGAATGAACAGAATAATTCGATTTCTTCTGATAAGGGTTGCTCAGCAGACAGTGGGAAAGGAACTCTTGAACTTTACGACCTACATAATTGAGGTTGCAAAGAGACAATGGGAAAGGAACCTTTGAACTCTATGACCTATGTATTGGGGTTGCTAAGAGACAGTGGGTGGGAGCTTTCAGATTCTATGAACCAATGAATTCTCATGCTGCCAGAGAGTAGGATGTTATTGGCCAAGGTCGTCCTGTTATTTTTATTTATCCTGTTATTTATTATTTTTTCATACTAAAATGATTGGCTCTTCTGGCTCGGATGTGTATAAGAGTTGGGCAGATGATTTTTGGAAAGTTATAAATGTACTGCTGATAACAGTGAAAATTTAGAATAGTTTTGGGCTGCCCCAGGACCATTCTCCCACACGTGTGGACCAGGCCTGGGCAATAAAGTACATCTTCAACCAGAATTACTGCCTCTGTGAATTATTTGTATGTGCTGAGCTATATTTAATAAAGAGGAAGCTCCCAAATAAAAACCACCATAATATTTAGGTCTCTGAAAAAGCCCCTACACAAGGGAACTGGTCAATCATATATTCCACAGGACTTGGCAGCACTGGGCATTGGAGGGCATCCACTGCCAGTGGCAACGCAAGTTACCACTGCACTGCTCCCACCAGAGCTCCGCTGGGGACCTTTGCATGATATCACAAGGCTCCAATCAAAAATGTATCCAGGAGGTCATTGGTGCTATTTATGCCAAAGCACACAATTTTGTTAGGCAAACCAGGACGCAAGAGCACTGGGTTTTGCTGAGAGTTCTAGATTCCCACAGGTGCAGAGTGCCATCGCCTGCACTCATATGGCTCTTAAATCTCTCTGGCAACAAGCAGACCAACACATCAGTTCTGGGATGATGTGCTATTTGGAGGAGAGCTTTCCAGCCTCTGACATCGAAAACTGCTATCCTCACATGATCATCCAGTACGCCACACAGCAACATCCTAAATGATGCATGGGCACTTGGATGATCATGAGTGTGATAATTGCTGCATGCGTTTGATCTGGCGAGGCTTCTCAGTGAGATCTATTGTGACCAAGGCAGCCACGCACGATGTGTTACTTTGTTGTGTGGGATAAATGTTATTCTTGGCACAGGAACCTGATGAAATCCTGCTGGTGTGACAATTTAGATGACTCAGTGGGCTGTGAGACAACCTCTGAAATGACACTCTCATTTGGCTGGTTAAAGTTTCTTTAATCACAACGTAAACATAGAACAGTACAGCACAGTACAGGCCCTTCGGCCCACCATGTTGTGCCGAACCTTTTCTGAAACCAAGATCAAGCTTTCCCACTCCCTATCATTCTAGTGTGCTCCATGTGCCTATCCAATAACCGCTTGAAAGTTCCTAAAGTGTCCGACTCCACTATCACAGCAGGCAGTCCATTCCACACCCCAACCACTCTCTGAGTAAAGAACCTACCTCGTACATCCCTCCTATATCTTCCACCACGAACCTTATAGTTATGCCCCCTAGTAACAGCTGCATCCACCCGAGGAAATAGTCTCTGAACATCCACTCTATCTATCCCCCTCATCATCTTATAAACCTCTATTAAGTCGCCTCTCAACCTCCTCCGCTCTAAAGAGAAAAGCCCTAGCTCCCTCAACCTTTCCTCATAAGACCTACCCTCCAAACCAGACAGCATCCTGGTAAATCTCTTTTGCACTCTTTCCAGTGCTTCCACATCCTTCTTATAGTGAGGTGACCAGAACTGCACACAATATTCCAAATGTGGTCTCACCAAGGTCCTGTACAGTTGCAGCATAACCCCACGGCTCTTAAACTCAAACCCCCTGTTAATAAACGCTAACACACTATAGGCCTTCTTCACGGCTCTATCCACTTGAGTGGCACCCTTCAGAGATCTGTGGATATGAACCCCAAGATCTCTCTGTTCCTCCACATTCCTCAGAACCCTACCTTTGACCCTGTAATCCGCATTCAAATTAGTCCTACCAAAATGAATCACCTCGCACTTATCAGGGTTAAACTCCATCTGCCATTTTTTGGCCCAGCTCTGCATCCTATCAATGTCTCTTTGCAGCCTACATCAGCCCTCCGCCTCATCCACTACTCCACCAATCTTGGTGTCATCAGCAAATTTACTGATCCACCCTTCAGCCCCCTCCTCCAAGTCATTTATAAAAATCACAAATAGCAGAGGAACCAGCACTGATCCCTGTGGTACACCGCTGGTAACTGGTCTCCAGTCTGAAAATTTTCCATCCACCACCACCCTCTGTCTTCTGTGAGATAGCCAGTTACTTATCCAATCGGCCAAATTTCCCTCCATCCCACACCTCCTTACTTTCTTCATGAGCCGACCATGGGGGACCTTATCAAATGCCTTACTAAAATCCATGTATATGACATCAACTGCGCTACCTTCATCGACACACTTAGTTACCTCCTCAAAAAATTCAATCAAATTTGTGAGGCAAGACTTACCCTTCACGAATCCGTGTTGACTATCCCGGATTAAGCTGCATCTTTCTAAATGGTCATAAATCCTATCCCTCAGGACTTTTTCCATTAACTTACCGACCACCGAAGTAAGACTAACCGGCCTATAATTACCAGGGTCATTCCTATTTCCTTTCTTGAACAGAGGAACAACATTCGCCACTCTCCAGTCCTCTGGCACTATCCCCGTGGACAGTGAGGACCCAAAGATCAAAGCCAAAGGCTCTGCAATCTCATCCCTTGCCTCCCAAAGAATCCTAGGATATACCTCATCTGGCCCAGGGGACTTGTCGACCTTCAGGTTTTTCAAAATTGCTAAGACATCTTCCCTCAGAACATCTGCCTCCTCCAGCCTATCAGCCTGTATCACACTCTCATCCTCAAAAACATGGCCCCTCTCCTTGGTGAACACTGAAGAAAAGTATTCATTCATCGCCTTTCCTATCTCTTCTGACTCCATGCACAAGTTCCCACTACTGTCCTTGACCGGCCCTGACCTCACCCTGGTCATTCTTTTATTCCTCACATAAGAGTAAAAAGCCTTGGGGTTTTCCTTGATCCAACCCGCCAAGGACTTCTCATGCCCCCTCCTAGCTCTCCTAAGCCCTTTTTTCAGCTCATTCCTCGCTAACTTGTAACACTCAATTGACCCAACTGAACATTGTTTTCTCATCCTTACATAAGCTTCCTTCTTCCTCTTGACAAGACATTCAACCTCTTTTGTGAACCATGGTTCCCTCACTCGGCCATTTCCTCCCTGCCTGACAGGGACATACCTATCAAGGACATGCAGTATTTGTTCCTTGAACAAGCTCCACTTTTCATTTGTGCCTTTCCCTGACAGTTTCTGTTCCCATCTTATGCCCCCTAATTCTTGCCTAATCGCATCATAATTACCCCTCCCCCAATTATCAACCTTGCCCTGCCGTACGGCTGTATCCCTCTCCATTGCAATAACGAAAGACACTGAATTGTGGTCACTATCTCCAAAGTGCTCTCCCACAAACAAATCTAACACTTGGCCCGGTTCATTTCCCAGTACTAAATCCAATGTGGCCCCACCTCTTGTTGGTCTATCCACATATTGTGTCAGGAAACCCTCCTGCACACACTGTACAAAAACTGCCCCATCTGAACTATTCGACCTATAAAGGTTCCAATCAATATTTGGAAAGTTAAAGTCCCCCATGACAACTACCCTGTGACCCCCACACCTATCCATAATCTGCTTAGCAATTTCTTCCTCCACATCTCTATTACTATTTGGGGGCCTATAGACAACTCCTAACAACGTGACCGCTCCTTTCCTATTTCTAACTTCAGCCCATATTACCTCAGTAGGCAGATCCCCCTCAAACTGCCTTTCCGCAGCCGTTAAACTATCCTTGATTAACAATGCTACTCCTCCACCTCTTTTACCACCTTCCCTACTCTTACTGAAACATCTATACCCCGGAACTTCCAACAACCATTCCTGTCCCTGTTCTAACCATGTCTCCGTAATGGCCACAACATCGTAATCCCAAGTGCCAATCCACGCTCCAAGTTCACCTACCTTATTTCGGATGCTCCTTGCATTGAAGTAGAGACACTTCAACCCACCTTCCTGTCTGCCGGTACACTCCTGCAACCTTGATATTTTCCTCAGTACCTCACTACACTCAACACTGACTTCTGGACTACAGCTCCTTTTCCCATCCCCCTGACAAGAATCCCCCTGTAAGAATGGAGGTGGTACACCTGAGAATGATGAGGCCAGATATTTGGCTGCATGACATTGAGGTGCCTCCTTTCGCATATAAGTAGTGAGTCCTCATGGCCAGACTTTTCCCAGATCTTTTGGAAGTCCAAAACAACAGGACAACATGAAATCCTCAAGAGTATGCTTCTTGGTTTATGAGGAGAACTGTTCTGGTTCATCATACACTCGATCCTATTACATTAGTCCTTGGCACATTGCAAGCAATGAATCATAGAATAGAATCAAAGAATCACTACAGTATAGAAGGAGGCCATTTGGCCCATCAAGCCTGCATCAACAACAATCCCACCCTATCCCCGTAATCCCACATATTTACCCTGCTAATCCCCCTGAAACTAGGGTCAATTTAGCATGGCCAATCAACCTAACCTGCACATCTTTGGACTGTGGGAGGAAACAGGAGCACCCGGAGGAAACCCACGCAGGTGAAACCCAATGATGAGTGATTCCAGTGCAGGCCTAAAGACCGAAGGGGCTCTCAGATGTCACCATTTGCAAGCATCATAACCTGGTGGAGTGACGTAATAGGATGGACATTGCTACCCACCAACTTTGTGAAAATACCACTCTCCCTACAATAGTCACAAGTTCAGGGTTACCAATATGCAAGGTTGGATGTCTTAGTGCCTGCACACAAGTGTGCCATTGTTTCATCAACTTGAGGTGGCAAGATTCTCCAAACCTGTGCTGAGATCATCATATAACATCTGAGAACGTCTGACGCCTGTCTGACTGAAGACAGTGTACACAATTCAGTGAAGAGCCTCATAGCATGGAGACCCTGTTGAGAGTCAGTGGCTACAAGGATTTTCAGAGTGCATGAATGATGAGCAAGCATCATCACCTATTCCCTTCAACACCATAGCATCAACTATCAAGAATGAAGGCAAAATTTGGTGACACCTCAGCCTCAATGGTGTAGAGCCAACACTGCACATCACCAGATCCTGCGACATTTGGGTCTGAGATTCTTGCAACAATCACACCTTACATTAAGGTGCAAGCATTAGCCTTGTTGGGAGTAATATTGAAATGGAACACTCACTGTGGTCAGAAGGAACACACTGTACAGAAGAGAGGCCCAGGATACTGACAATTGCCATTAGTGTGTGCAGAAACTAAGGTTTCTGCTTTTAGGATTGTGCGTGGGCCAGTTGCACCCTCGGCCTGTGGAGCTGGAACTGCTGGACCAGAGGAAGAGGGGATTTGCATCTGCTGAACATTCCCAGAGTCACCTATGGGTGCCTGAGGAGAAGGGGCAGCTGGCGTGAGATCGAGATGCCCCATTTCCACTCATATTAACACTAATGGATGACACCAATGTTTACTGCAATGGAATACAGCTCCTGCAGCAGTGCAGGACCAATATTCCTGGACCAAGATTTCCAAGGCAGCCGCCAATCTATCAGTATTGACCTTGATGTGTTGGCATGCTAACACCACAGACGGTGGTGTTAGCATGCCAACCTATGCACGGTGAATGGATGCTGCAATACGAAAAGTGCAGCTACCATCACTTCCTGATATTCCTTTGACTGTTGTTGGAGCTTCACTAACTGATTCAGGGCTGAGTCCGGAGGCTCATCATCTGACTCTGCTGTTCCTGGCTTCCAATAGTCTTCCGACTGCTGGCTACCTAGGATATCCCTGCTTCCACCTGCTGTACATCAGATAGTGCACATCACCAGATTGTGGCCTCAAGGTTTCGCCAGATCTAGTTCCGAGATGTGTGTCTGCGTTGATGAAGGGTGTGGGTGAGCGCTGTGATGGATCTTCAATGTGGCTCCCCTTAGATTCCTCATCCAAAGTCCTTGAGATTGGAGTTGATGGCTTGACTCATGCCTGACCCTGGCAGCTTTTCAAAGAGCCTGAGAAAGAAGGGAGAGATAATTAGTACATGCTAGGGGACTGTGAAACAGGAGAAATCACTCACGGTGCTGTTGCCTGATGGATGTTATAGCTCACTTTCAGCACAGACATGGTTCACATCCTTGCTAGCCAGTTGAATGGCCCTATTTTCAAAGCCTTGATCTCGGCAACTCCTCTGCCGGTATCAGATCTTTCTTTTTATTGTGAGCCTACTTGTCTTACATG
This sequence comes from Mustelus asterias, assembly GCF_964213995.1. NCBI lineage: Eukaryota > Metazoa > Chordata > Chondrichthyes > Carcharhiniformes > Triakidae > Mustelus > Mustelus asterias. The sequence goes on along the minus strand of NC_135820.1, from coordinate 20,676,911 downwards.
AAGACAAATTTGTGAGGAAGACATGGGCGAGCACAGATGACAAGGATGTCAGACATGTGTGGGTAGCGAGTGAAACCCTGAACAGGATATGTGACTCGGTGGTCTCAGTGAGATCCTTGTGAATGTGTGATGGGCTTGTGAGTATGTGAGTTGAGAGTGAAGACTTAACATCACTGCCATTGTCTCTGAAACTGGATTGCAGTTCTGTGCCCAAAGCGGGCATGGAGGACATCGCGGCAGGCATCCACTGAGTCCAGCAGGTGCTCCAGTGAGATGTCACTGACATAAATGCGAAGTGATGCATTTTGGTAGAACTAACATAGGGGGGAGCTATACGATAAATGGCAGAACCATAAAGGGTGTAGATACGCAGAGGGACCTGGGTGTGCAAGTCCACAGATCCTTGAAGGTGACGTCACAGGTGGAGAAGGTAGTGAATAAGGCATATGGCATGCTTGCCTTTATAGGATGGGGCATAGAGTATAAAAGTTGGGGTCTGATGTTGCAGTTGTGTAGAACGTTGGTTCGGCCGCATTTGGAATACTGCGTCCAGTTCTGGTCGCCACACTACCAGAAGGACGTGGAGGCTTTAGAGAGAGTACAGAGGAGGTTTACCAGGATGTTGCCTGGTATGGAAGGGCTTAGTTATGAGGAGAGATTGGGTAAACTGGGGTTGTTCTCACTGGAAAGACGGAGGATGAGGGGTGACCGAATAGAGGTGTATAAAATTATGAAAGGCATAGATAGGGTGAACAGTGGGAAGCTTTTTCCCAGGTCGGTGGTGACGTTCACGAGGGGTCATAGGTTCAAGGTGAAGGGGGGGAGATTTAGCACGGATATCAGAAGGACGTATTTTATGCAGAGGGTGGGTGGGGGGCCTGGAATGCGCTGCCAGGCAAGGTGGTGGAGGCGGACACACTGGGAACGTTTAAGACTTATCTAGATAGCCACATGAACGGAGTGGGAATGGAGGGATACAAAAGAATGGTCTAGTTTGGACCAGGGAGCGGCACGGGCTTGGAGGGCCGAAGGGCCTGTTCCTGTGCTGTATTGTTCTTTGATGTCACTAAATTTGGGCAGGCTTTTTCAAAGTGGGTGTCATGACCAATAATGGTTACATGATCATTATTAGACTTTTAATTCCAAATTCTTTCCACTAAATTCAACTTTTACCAGCTGCCATCATGGGATTTGAACCCAGATCCTCAGAACATTACCTTGGATATCTGGATTATCAAGTGACAATACCACTGCACCACTGCTCTCCCTCAACATAAAGATTGCTGAAAGTTGAGACCAGTCATACCAGTGGTGATCTTCTGCATATTTTCCAAGTTATGCCGACCCAATACTTTTTCCAATTTCTTTTATAGAAAATGGTGTCTAGCACCACCAGTAAATCAAATTGTGGCTGATGTAAAATGCAGAATAAGAGAATTTAGACGACAGTTACAGAATAATTTCTACACCAATTTTTATTATTGAAAAAAAATGTTTTCTTCCCATTTGGATTACTTGAGTTTTCTGGGTGATTGTCTTTTTTGCTTCATTGCTGTTTTAGTGTAATCAATGCATTTCCTAATCACATTATTCAGAGATGTGAGCTTTTTGAAGAAGGATGGAAGAAGAAGGATGGACAAGACCAGTGGATGGAGGCAAATCAAGATGTTCCTGAGGGGCAGGGGTGTGAGGGTGGCACATTATCATTCTTTAAAAAAGTGGTGTAAGCTTCTGAACTGTGGAATTGATCTTTGGGAAGCCAGAACAAGGCCCTAATTCTGAAGCAAATACAGCTGTTGCATATAGACGTTTGTTTTGCATAGTTATACTTTATTCATATAAAATCTAGACACATTATAAAACATTTCAAATTGTTATAACAGTAAATAAAGTGCAATGATATTCACATTTTTTCCAGAGTTCAAGATGCACTCTGAGGTGCTTCAGTTCAATAATGAATACATTATAAACATTTCAATATTTTTATTACAGAGAGTTCAATTCTTTTCAAACTTTATATACATCAGTTACGTTGCACTCTGAGGTGAGAAGGCGGCTCGGTAAAGTCATCATAGTCTGACATTCTGAGGATCAGCAAATCCTTTTATGTCGGACTGTACGACCTGAAGCCAACAGACAGCATGGCTTCCCGGTCCTTCCTGTCATCTATCACAGAGGTCTTAGACAACAGTGAGTGGGAGAGGCTGGACAAACCATTCACTCAGGATGAGCTGACAACGGCCATCAAATCCAGTGAGACGAGTAAAACTCCTGGAAGCGACGGTTTCCCGGCTGAATTGTATTCGGTTCTGAGGGACTGGATTGGCCCAGACCTGCTGGAAGTGTACAAGAATATGCTTCTGGACAGCAGCATGTCAGAATCCGTGAGGAAAGGCATCATTACCCTCAGCTGCAGTCAGAAAGGCAGAAGGGGAAGAAATTAGAAATTGGCAACCCATTTCACTGTTGAGTATGGACTGTAAAAGTTTAACTGAGGTCGTCACCAATCAGGTCAAGTCTGCTCTGGGGTCAGTAATCCACCATGGCCAGACCTGTGCTGTACCCGGTGGCAAAATCTCAGATGGCTTTATGCTGCTCAGGAATACGATCACCTATGTGCAGAAAATGAGGGTGAACACTTGCCTTATCAGCCTGGAGCTGGAGAAGGCAATTGACAGAATATCGCACACCTAATGTGCTGTTTAAAATATGGTTCGGGTAGGGAATCCACAATTGGACACAACACAAATATCAGTAACATAGTTTCAATCATTGAGTGGGGATCAAAAACGCTCAGATTAAATCTGGCATCAGGCAGAGCTGCCTCTCTCCTGTGTCCAGTTTGTGTGCTCTATTGAGCCTTTTGCTGAGTCCATCAGGAAGGATCTGGGACTAAGGTATGACAATCACGGCAGAAAAGGCACAGAGGTCAAAGCCTCCCTTTACATGTACAATGTCACCGTCTTCTGCTCGGATCCGATGTCATTATGCAGGCACTGGGGTGTATTATCAGCCCCTTTAATCACATTTTGATTTAATGTTTTAAGTTTCCTTTCTCCTTCACCTCCTCCAACTAGAAGTGAGCCCACTGCCAACTGTCCAGGATCATTCCCATCCTCTCCTCCTTGGGATCATCACCTCCAATACAAGTCATACTCCACACTATCTATCCTGGAATATTCTCCTTCGTTATGCCAGGGACCACCTCCACCCTTCCCTTGGATTGTGTCCCTACCTGTCACCTCAGTATCTCTGCCCCATACTCTCCCATTGGGATCACCTCCAATTCCATTCCCTCAGGAAGACCTCCACATCCAGTTCACACGGGACACCTCCACATCCACATTGCTGGTGGGCCTTAACCTGCTGTAGTTGCTCTGATGTAGGTATACTCATTGCACTGTGAGAAAGGAAGTTTTAGGTTTTTGCCGAGTGACAGTGAATAAATGGTTATATACTTCCATGTTAGGATGGTGGGGGGTTGGAGCAGAATTTGCAGATAGTGGTGTTTCCATGCATCTGCTGCCCTTGTCCTTCTAGGAGTTGCAGTTTTGCTCTTGAAAGAGGCTTGGTAAGTTGCCACAGTGCTTCTTGAGAATGCTACCACTGCTCCCAATGTTAGACAGTGATGGAGTGAATGTTCAAGGTACTGAATGGGATGCCAGTCAAGCAGGCTGCTTTACCTTGGATGGTGTCAAGTTTCTTGAGCGTTGTTGGAGCTACATACATCTACTGATAGAGGATCAAGCAGATGAGAGAATTAAGTGCTGTGGCTCATACAGCGGTATGGGATGGAGTTTTGTTTCATGGGACATTAGCAGCGATAGTGGAGTCAGACACTTTAGGAACATTTAAGCGGTTATTGGATAGGCACATGGAGCACACCAGGATGATAGGGAGTGGGATAGCTTGATCTTGGTTTCAGATAAAGCTCGGCACAACATCGTGGGCCGAAGGGCCTGTTCTGTGCTGTACTGTTCTATGTTTCTATGTTTCTATCTGTACTGAGGGGAGAGGGAGTTGATCCATTGAGATAGGCTCCAGTTAAATAGGGCTGGGATCAGTTTCGTGGTCAGTCATATAACTAGAACTGTGAAGAGGCCATTAAATCAACAGAGGAAGGGGAGGGTTCAGGTGAAGGAAGATTTTGGAATTTAAAGAGAAATGTTGAGACAACAGAACAGTGTAGCATTTTGGGTAAAAACATGCAGAATGGGACAGAGGGTTTAACACAGTGATACTTCATCAGTGAATGAGTACGTATGAAGAATAGTAGTAAAAACATAAAATTTAAGGGGTGATCTTACAAGAAAAACCCCTAACAGACATTGCCCACCTTCCACGTACTTGCCTCCACCCACCTCCCTCTCGGCCACACCACCATTGAAGCGATCCCCCCCCAAACCCCTTCCCCAATCCCCAACGTTACAGAGTTCCCCCTCACCCCTGATCCGCACCATTGCAGAGCTCCCCCCTCTCTGTGATCCCCACCATGGCAGAGCTCCTCCCCCACCCCCCAACACCACCCCTACAAGGTTCCTGTTGCCTCCCCCCCCATTATTAAAACTAAGCAGCCTGCAGTGTATCTCGCTGGAATGGCCTAATGGGCGCATGACTCGCCCAAACTGCCTGCAGCTGAATTTCCTTAACAAGGGAGAGCTCTACATAAACTTTAACAATGGACACACAGACCGCCACACCAGGAAGATGACTGTCTCCAAAGTTCACAGAGCAAGAGCTGGGCTGTCTGCTAGATGCAGGAGGAGGAGAGGAGGGATATATTCTTTCCCCCCCGATGGGCGTCGAGCCAGGGGTCGGGAAGGCAGAGCGGCCTGAGAGACAGTGGCGGTGGCAGTCAGTGCCCATGCACTGGAACATAGGACCCAATACCAGTGCCGCAAGGTGATTAATGACCTAATGCCAGCAGCAAGTGTGAGTGTCCATCCCATCCTGGCATCGGTCCCATATGTCAGAATCATAGAATTCCTACAGTCCAGAAGGAGGGCATTCGCCCATCGAGTGTGCACTGACAACAATCCCACCCAGGCATTATCCCACAACCCCATATATTTACCTTGCTAATCCCTCTAACCTACACACCCTGGGACACAGGGAAAATGTGCAAACTCTTCACAGATAGTGACCTAAGTTGGGAATTGAACCCGGGTCCCTGGCACTGTGGGGCAGCAGTGCTAACCGCTGAGCCACCGGGCCTGCTATGTCCAGCCCCCCGACACCCCACGGCCTTCCAGCATCAGACTCCCTAGCACCTGCCTCAACCACCCCCCCCTCCCCTCACAGCCTCTGCCCGCTGAAGGCCAGCCTCTGAAATACCCCACTCAACCGTCCCCAACCTGACACGCCCTTACACTCCCCCCAGACTCATTTGCAAATAGCCCCCTCATCAACCCCTGGCACCAATGGCTGCCTGACATGACTCCCTTTCTTCCCTGTCCCCGATCATCACAGAGGCACAAAGTCCCCCCTGCCCCATCAGCACACCTGCAAGTGCTTCCCCTCCATGGTAACAAGGCAAACTGCATTAAACTCGCTGGAATGCAATAATGGCATCTGACCTACTCAAACTGCCTGCAGCTGATCAGCCCTAACAAGGGACACTTCCATAAAAACCCCAAGAATGGACAGACAGGCAGGCAGACCAGGAAGAAATGGCCTCCAGGAAGTCAATAGATTTTCTGAATCTGACCTGCCCAGGTTGCTGGGGGCGGTGGAGGCAAGGTGGGACACCCTCTTCACCCCAGCAGGACGCCGTCCCAGGGAAAAGGATGAAAACACAGTCTGGGAGGTGGTGGCAGCATGTGTTAGTGCCAGGGCACTGGCCAGGAGAACCAGGAAGCAGTGCCGCAAAAACTGAATGACCTAATCCGTGCAGCAAGGGTGAGCGTTTAACCTCACCCAGCATCATTCCCAAAATGACCCCAGATCCTCCCACCCCCAATACATGCATGCTTCCAGTCCCTGACCCCCAAGCACCTCCCTTCTCCCCCCAAGAGTATCACAACCTCTGAGGACCACCCCTTGATAACCTGCAAGACTTGTGCCATCAGATTTTGCATGGCTCCATCTGTCCCCACAGGAAAAGAATGCCCATAATCTCTGGGAGAGGGCAAAGACAGTGGGTGGTGAGCCTGGCACCCGAGATTCAGATCCTCACCCCCTTTGAGGAGCAGGCACTGGAGCCTGCAGGAGAGGAGGAGATGTGGACCATTAGTGACAGCACGGTTGGGCTGGAGCATAGAAGTGAGCACCTGCTAATCCTCCACTTGTTGGTGATATCTCAAGTAAGTTGCCTGCAGCCAGATTCCTCTCCCTCCCTTGCACTTGTCTCCTGTGTTGCAGGAAGGCACCCCAAAGCGTCTGGGCAATCTGGCATTGTGGACCCCACTGCTGCTCCCGCCCATCCTGCCCCTGACAGCTCGGAAGACTCCTCAGAGGAAGCGGATGAAGGGACCTCTGAGGCTGGCACCAGTTTTGAATCAGCTGCTACCTCGTAATTCACCATCCCAGGAACTCTCACATCGGTGGGTCAAGTTAGTGGCAAGGCACCTGGGTCACTCTCTAATGCGTATGACACATTTGCTGATGTACATCGGGTGGTGGAGGGAATGTCTGAGTCCTTTGGCACTTGGGGGCCTGCTGGAGGTGAGGACTCAGCTGGCCCCTGGCTACATGCTGGGCCTCTGAGATCACTTCTCCCTCAGCTGTTGGAGATGCAGCAACAGAGCCAGGGAATGCAGGAGGGGCTGATGGCCACAGTGGGCCGATTGCGAGGCTGCTGGAAAAAATCCCAGAGCTTTTAGGCAGACCAGCTATTGCCTATCTTGCGTGGTTCTGTAAGGGAAATTGTATTAGATATTGTATGAGCTAGGTATGAAATTCAGATTCACAGGTTTTAGTAAAATGATATAGCAGATTTAGGTGAGTAGTGAGATGGGTATATAACCTAAAATAACTTCGTGTGACCTAATATAATCAAGTGTAGTCGATATGATCAAAGTGGAGAAACTAGAGAAGTAATATAGCAATCACTAATTAAGGAAAGCAGACAATAGTCGCTTAAGAAAACAAGGAAGACTGCTCGGTGGTTCAACTTAATAGTGGACCATAAATCAGCAGAGAGAATGTCTTTTTCTTCTAAACACATTCGGCCTTAGTCTACAAAACCACGATTATTGTACAAACAGAAAAATTCAGATAAGAGCAAGAGTTATAACCACCATGGTTTAAGAGACAAAGAGATATAACAGGGAGCGACCAATTGCAAAGAAAACAGATAAAGGGTCAACTAAAACTAATGGTGGCCAAAGAAAGGTCGGGCTGTAGGGTAAGATAACAACCAAGGACAGGCTGTAAAAGGGAGAGGAGGATCTTGAGATATGAGGCTGAAATGTACATAAAAGAGTGTAAGCCCAAGGGCTCTTTGGAGTGTTCCGGACGTTCCCGACTTTATCTCTTGTGCTGAGAAATAAAGTCTATTGCTTGGAAGATCGCTGCTCAGACTCTCTGTTTTAATTGATGTGAATAAATTGTCGTCCTGGGGAACCACGACAAAATTGGCGCTGCTTAGCAGGGTTGGTGAGAGATCGCCCAGAAAAGCATCTGGAAGGAGTAGCGGAGACGGTGGTCCGACCGGAACCGAGAAGTCCCCAGCCGGCCTTCTGTCAACAAGGTAAGCAGACTTGCATGCATGTAAATCCTTGTTGTCAGAAAGGGGTTTTCTCGAGGCCCGGTGCGCCCGGCTCTCTGCTGGTCCTGGATCTCCCCAACCCAAAAAGATATCCTGCACAGGTAAAACCAAATTGTGTAAAAATTTTTGAGAGACTGAGTCTGATCTGAAGAGCAGAATTTTTGCATGCAAAAGCGCGCTGCGAATACTGTATTGTCTGTGAATGGGTAAAAAGTGAGACGGGAAAAAGGCCGAAAGCTAAAGTAATGCAATTAGGTTAAGTCAAGCGGTTTGGAGCGGGTTTTTCAGGTCACGACTTGCCCAGAAGAGAGTAAGTGTGGGAAAACCTGCCAGTCCAAACCTACCCAGGACCTCGGGTAAGGGACGTCAACCGAGAGGGAGAGAGATCAGTGAGAGATCGCTCTCTGACCTAGTACAGTAGTCAAAAGCACAGGAGTGGATTTTAACCACAGGAAAGGGGAGTAGCAGCTAGAATAGAGGAAGTAAAAGACCAATTTGAACAAACTGGTCTGAGAAAACAGCGTGAAGGACAGAAATAAGAGAGAGAGTCGGAATATAGGTAGGGTAATAACTAACAACTTGAAAAATTACCCTGACAAAACTGCCTGGTGACAAGATTGAAAATAACTAATCTTTGAATAATAACAAAAACGGAAGCAACACTGGATTGGAAAAAGATTACACACATAATTAACTTAGAGGAGATAAAGAATGAGTGGCCGTATGTAAAATGGGAAAGAGTAGTCGATAGGAATTGGATAGACGAAATAAAATTGGAAACCCTAGAGAAATTAATAAAGGGATCTGACCGATACAGGATTCTTATACACATAGACGAGCAAGTGAAAACCTACTACCCTCTGGCCCGGGAGAGGAAGATAGTGCCGGGACAGGGGACTACGGGGAAGTGGATATCAGGACCCCGGTTAGAATTACAGATAGTGGCAAAAGAAATCCAAAGGAAAGGTAAACAGGGGACTGAGCACGGAAAAACAATACAGCAAGTAATAATCACTGTGATACCTAACTCTGACAGATTAAGTGACAAAAATTGCGACAGTGATCCAAAAAGACGAGTAATGGCGCACCAAGTTAAGACACCAGTGGAGATATTAGGGGATAAGTTCCCAGCCCTTAGGGGAGATATAGAACACGTCTCTAAAAAATGGGCCAAAAGAACAAATAAGACCAATACACAGTGGCCGGAGGAAGGCACATGGTCCATAGAGAGGTGTGAGGACCAGAAGGGAATGATAAAGAACTATAAAATTAAGGATAAATCGAGCAAAAGAAGGGAGAAGCGAGAAAAGGAGTTAGAGATATTAGCCCTATTCCAACAAGAAGGGAAAGAGAGAAGAGGGGTATGGAGGGGAGGTAGAATGCAGATGCCAGTACAACTTGAGGAAAAAGCAAAATTGGAAGATCCAAACGTAGCCCCACCCCCATACTTAGAGAAACAGAGCTCCACGGGACTGTACCCAGTCATATCAGGCACAATGAATTTTGAGGGAGAATATGACATAGAACAGATGACGAAGGAGTAATGGGCACGAAAGGAGGGAGAAAAGAAACAAGGTATAGAGGAAGCAGCTAGGAAAACAGAAGAGGTTTTGGAGGAGCTGAATCTCAGGAGGAAGGAGTTAGAGGATGAAGTAAAGGTGGTAGAACTTTTGGAATGGGCAAAGAAGGTAATGGAAAAGGAAAAAGAACGAGAAGAGGGAGGAGAAAATGTTAGAAATAAATATGAGGGGAAAACAGGAAATGATTTTTGCGAGTATGCAAGTGAGACATCACAAGGATGGAGGTGGAAGCACCCAGAGGAAGGTAGAATGGCGAGAGAGACGGAAGGAGAAACAGAAGAGAGTAGTGAAGACGAAGGGAGGCAATCAATGTTAGGGGTGCAAAGAAAATCAAGGCGGGAAAGGCACCCACCTGTAAAGTTTCCAGATGTGGATAGGAGAGGGAAAAGGGTATTCCCGGTGATTCTGAAGGGTGGCAGACCGCAGTATATCCCTTGGTCAGGTCAGGATTTGCCTAATTTAATTAATGAATTACCCAATATTTTGGATGGGGCTGGAAGGTGGATTGGACAGTTGGAGGCAGGGATGGTGGGAAAAAGGATGGCACTGGGCGACATCAAAGCTCTCCTGACAAAGGTGCTAGGAATGGACCAAATGGCGGAAGTAATGAGACGTGCTGGCATCCCGACCGCAGCTTATGACCCAGCGGTGGATGGGACACTAATGGACCAGTACCGCCAAGTCATCTGGCAGGCACTGCGGGATATGTACCCCAATCGAATGGATGTAAAAACCCTAAAGGGAGAGCCACTGGGTGAGGAGGAGAATGCAGCGGTGTATGTGGAGAATCAATTAAAAAGGTGGAGAAGGGACACGGAGAGGGACATTCTAATAGACCCACTGACCAACTCCATGTTCCGGGCTGCAATCCTAGAGGGCTTGCCAGCCCCAGCTAAGACAAGGCTGGAGGAAGTGGTGGGCTTGGACTCAAAAAATTACCGAGAGTTTGTGGATTATGTTGCCCATGCAGTAGAGAGACATCGCAAAGATGAAAAGAATGCAGACAAACAGCTGAAGGAGGTACAACGTAAACTCCTTCAGGCACAGTTGGAGGAGATCAAAAGCAAGGATAAACTGAAGGCAAAAGAGGATCTCGCACCCAGAAAAATAGCACCAATGATGGTGGAGCAAAAGCCAGAGAAAATACCTGAACTAATCAAAGGGGGGAGCGGAGATGGAGGCCAGCCCGTCATAACCTATAACATTTCTGCCTTCCCACTGTCCATGAACCCAGGAGCCTATGGCCTAAATTATCAAAACCCATACGCCCTGCAAAGTCAGACTGACTGGAATAGAAATGGGAAAGGACAGGGAGGTGGTAGGCCACCCTATCAGAATCAGAGAGGACAGGGACAGGTTAATCATCAGACTCCGAGACAGGGACCACTGCCTGGCCCTTCAGGTGTGTGTTGGGGGTGCGAGGAGGCAGGGCACATAAAAAGGAATTGCCCGCGGAATTTCCCCAGACAGGGAGAAAACCAGCAGCAGACAGGCCAACAACTGATCCAAGGATCGCCAAACAGCATCCCGATGTTTCAAGGGCCGGTAAACCATCAGAATTCCCCATAGGGAGGCCCAGAGAACCCCGAAATGGTAGGACAGTACGTACAGATAACAGAAACTGCAGAGCAGGAACCTATAGTTAACGTTAGAGTAGGAGGGATCGAGGTCCCCATGATGATAGACACCGGCGCCACATGTACGTGCATGCAAACGAAATATGCGGATCACTTACCATTGTCAAACCAGTTTGTAAAAACTGTGGGGTTCTCGGGGAAAGTAACATTAGCTCGAATGACGACGCCGGTGCCTGTTACCATTGGAAATAAGACAACCCATGTACCTATTTTAGTATGTGATAAAACTCCTTTAAATCTATTGGGAAGGGATGCAATCCTAGGTTTAGGACTGAAATTAGAATGCACTGAACAAGGAATTGATTTGATGGGAATGTATCCACTTGAAATACCAGGAAAGGAAGGGGTTAATGTATATTGGTTGGGAGATATAGAGGAACAAGTTAAAAAACAGATATGGGAAGTTTGGGGAAAGCTTATAAACACTTGGGTTCCACAAGCCAAATGGCCAAGAACAGAATTACACAGTACAATGATATTTGATGAAGGACAGGAACCTGAGATACAGGAGAAATGGGAAAGGGAGGCAGGACGAGAACAGGAAATAAAGTCAGGAAGTATTTTAATCGGACTAGAGGGAGTAGCCCTCACCATTGTTAGGAATGAATGGGTTAACAAATGGTTCTCTGTATCTGGGGCGGAGCCACATGTCACATTGAAAGTGAATCCGGGATACAGATCAAAAGACCTAGGACCAATGGTGTTGAGAGCACAAGATTTAGAATTTGTCCAGACAGACAATGTAGATATTTGGACGTCCAGCAATGGACAAATGACGAAAATAATTTTGGATGTTAAAATGCTTGGGAAACCGAAGCAGATAACAATAGGAGTGCAAATTGAGAAACAGGAACTGGAGTGGAGAGAGAGGTTAGAGCAGGATTTGAACTCCCTCCCGCAGGAGTTGTGGTCCAGACAGGACACGGATGTAGGGAGGGTCAAAAACGCTAATCCAGTTGAAGTCAGATTAAAGATAGGACGTCAGGGGCCGTATAGGCCGCAATACCCAATCAAGACAGAAGCAATTGAAGGAATTAGAGGGACAATTAAGGGATTGATAGAAGCAGGGGTATTAAAAGAAACCCGGAGCAGGTGTAATACACCGCTACTACCAGTGAAAAAGGCGGACGGAGAAAAATGGAGATTGGTGCATGATCTAAGGGCAATTAATGAGGTAGTGGAAGATATGCCAGCAGAGGTTCCAAACCCTTATACCTTGATGACAAATATACCACCTGAATGTAGATGGTTTACTGTAATAGACCTATGTTCGGCATTTTTTAGTGTGCCACTAGCTCAAGAAAGTCAGTATCTCTTTGCATTTACGTACGAGGGGAAACAATACACATACAATAGGATGCCCCAAGGATTTAAACATTCCCCACATGTATTCAATCAGGTGTTGAGAGCAGATTTAGAAGGAATACAGTTGGAAGGAACACTGATACAATATGTGGATGATTTATTATTATGCACAGGAACACAAGAACAGTGCAGGAAGGATAGTTTAAAACTATTGAAAAGGTTAGCAGAAGGGGGTCATAAAGTTTCCAGGAAAAAGCTGCAGCTGTGCCAGAAAAAGGTAGAATACTTGGGAAGAGAAATATCAGCAGGACAGAAGGAGATAGCTTCACAGCAAATAGAAGCAGTACTAAAAGTTCCGAAACCACAGACGGTGGGACAAATGATGACATTTTTGGGAATGACAGGATTCAGTTCAGAATGGGTGGAAAGCTATGCCGAAAAAACGCAGGCACTACGAAAGATAATGAAGGAGGCAGGGTGTGACGAATTAAAAGCCAAACTAAAATGGGATAAAGATGCTTCAGGCGCATTTGAAAATGTGAAAAGAGAAATGGCACAGGCACCAGCATTGGCCTTACCGACCTATGACAAGCCCTTTGACTTATTTGTGAGTAACAGAGAAGCCGGATTTGCTACAGCAATGTTAATGCAGGAAAATTGCAAGGGTAGACGAAGGCAGGCTGTAGCATATTACAGTACCAAGCTAGATGACGTAGCAATGGGATACCCTCCGTGCTACCAAGGCCTGGCAGCAGCTTGGTGGGCGTACGAAAAGGCAGCCACGGTCACAATGGGATATCCGATAAACATACATGTATACCATAAGGTAGCTGAATTGATTGAGCAAGGAAAATTTGTGCTGACACCTGCTAGGATCCATCATTATCGAATGCTAACTACATTTCCAGATATCACGATAATAAAGTGCAACAGAGTAAATCCAGCTGATTACATGCCATTACCTCATGAAGGAGAAGAACATGAATGCTTAAGAGAAGCAAAAACATTTATGAAACTGAGGAGAGATTTAAGAGCAGAGGGACTAGTGACAGAAGGGAAAAGGATACTGTATGTAGATGGCTCATGTTACAGGGATCACTTAGGAAACCACGCAGGCTATGCCATAGTCGAACAAAGACCAGGAGGACTTGAAGTTATAGAAGCAGAGAAATGTGAACAGCCCTGTTCGGCCCAATTAGCAGAGCTTAAAGCATTGACCAGAGCATGTGAGCTAGCAAACGGGGAAGCAGTGGAAATTTATACTGATTCGGCCTATGCCCACGGGGTCTGCCATCTGTTCGGGGCAATATGGAAGCAAAGGGGATTTATGAAAAGCGGAGGAGGACCAATACAACACGAAGGTCAAATCAGGGCTTTAATAAGGGCCATGATGGGTCCAAGGGAATTAGCCATAATTAAGTGTCAGGCGCATAAAAAGGGAGCAGACAGCATCACACAGGGAAACACCAAAGCCGACAAGGCAGCTAAAGAAGCGTCAGGATGCATTGAGGCTACGATAGCCCCAGTAGAAATAGCAAGGCCACACCCAGGGCCAGGTACGGGGGATATCGAACCTCAGATCACATTAGAGGATGTAGCACAGTTACAGGAGGAAACCTCTGTAGCTGAAAAGGCAATGTGGAAAGATAGAGGAGCACTACAGGGACAACAGGACAGGATATGGAGAAATGGGGAGGGATTAGTCATAGCACCCACATCATTACTAACCGTACTAATTAGCGAAGCGCATGGAGTGGACCACTGTGCAAGAGGAGAAGTGGCTAGAAAGATCAAGAAGGAAGGATTCTGGTCACCATACCTGCAAAACTCGATTGACTACATACTAAGTCAGTGTGAGGTGTGTGCTCAGAATAACATCAGGAAGGGCATTACTGCCCCAATAGGGCATATACCCATTCCTGAAGGACCATTTAAACATCTATGCATGGACTATGTGGATATGGGAAAGGTGGTGAGGGGGAAAAGATACATGTTAGTGATTATTGATAGATTCAGCAGATGGATAGAAGCAACGCCATCCAAAGATCAAGGATCTGGAACGGTGATTAACTTCCTGTCAAAAGAAATTATCCCAAGATTTGGCATACCCACGCAATTAAGTTCAGACAATGGATCTGCTTTTATAGGAAGGGCACTGAGAGAGACACTCTCGGCACTCCGAATAAAGCTGAAGTTTGGATGCGTATATCACCCTCAATCCCAAGGAATGGTGGAGAGAGCAAACGGGACCCTTAAGGCTAAAATAAGCAAAATTTGCAATGAAACAGGGAAAAACTGGATAGATGCTCTGCCATTGGCTCTAATGCAGTACAGGAGTCAGGAAAACAGAATCACACATTTGAGCCCACATGAAATGATGACAGGAAGAGTAATGCCGGTACCTAAGATCAGGGGATCAGGAGGTCCTACGCTAGAATGTTTAGATCAAAGCACAAAAGAGTATATACAACAATTAACTGTTATACATAGAACTATATTTGAACAGGAAAAAGCCAAGGAGGAGGAGAATCCGGTAACAGAACATCAGATCAAGCCTGGAGATCGAGTATACATCAGGAAGTTCCGCAGACGTTGGAATGAACCGAGACGAGAAGGACCGTTTGAAGTCACCAAAGTGTCTCCCACGGCGTTGCAAGTAGAAGGCAGTACACTGTGGTATCACTTGAACCATTGTACCAGAACGGTACCAGGGGTGGGGGAGAGAAGGGAAATTGAAGAAGTACACAGAGTGGACAGAAGTGATAGCGAGGAAGAAATAGAAATACACGGGGAGAATCGTGGGGAGGAGGAACAGAGCCAAGGAAGAACAAAAAGAATAGAGGATGATGAAAGTAGTTCTGTACATGAGCTGGCTGATGATACAAATGCCCAGCCTGAGCCTATTAGTCAAGGTGCCGAGGGAGGTGAGGACAGGGAAGGGGCCCCATTCCCCACCTGGGACTTGGAAACTATTTCCCTTAGGACTTCCGTGACCCATAGAAAAGGAGAATGGAATACAGAAGACATAAGGGTGCAGAATCAGGAAGATAGAGTATTAAGACGAACAAAACGTGAACGATTAGTGAGCACAAATACTATTTGGGAAAAAGCGCAGAAAAACAAATGGTGGAAATGGGCTGAGTATACAGGTCAGAAAAACAGTGATGGGAAAGAGTGTGTAGTATGTACATCAGAGAAACCTAACACCCAAGTAACTGATATACCATGGGGATCAGGAGACTGTAGAACCAGGAAACAAAGCTGGAGAAAGGAAAATTGCCGTCCATATACCACACATATACGGTATCATATGATAGGGAATCGGAACTACTCGTATGAGAAGATAAACTGTTCCGGATCCGCATGTGATAACCTTTGTAAAGGTGAGCCGCCGTTGTGTCAATACCACTGCATCCTGTTTGCTGGGGTAAAAAAGGGCATCTACAGCTTGACCCACAGATGTCCAAAGTGGCCAAAAACGGCAGTGGACGCGGTCCCAAAGGAATGGAGTGTAGAGCCCAACTTACAAATCCAAGATTGCTATTGGAGGGAAAGTAGCACAGGAAGTAGTGTGGGAAATTACACAGGAGAGTGTGAAAGGATTTGGAATATAACCGATGTTCTTAGTCTTATCATCTCAGAAGGGGGATGGACACCCCCTCCTTATGTGGTAGACTATCAAGAAAATCAACTGGCCGATCTCTGGTGGCTTTGTGGCCCGGAGAAAGGGCTATTGGCAAAACTACCACAGAATTGGAAGGGACTATGTGCCCGAGTTATGCTTGCCCAGAGCACTGTGATACTACCGGTGGAAAGAAAAATTAAATCACAAAGAATTAAGAGGGCATATACCCCTGACCCTACGATAAAATTGGACGCAATCGGACAGCCTCGCGGCATCCCGAATGAGTTCAAAGCTAGGAACGAAATAGCTGCAGGGTTTGAATCCCTCTTTGTTTGGATCACACCCAGCAAGAATACTGAGTGGATCAATTACATCTATTATAATCAGCAGAGGTTTATTAATTATACGAATGATGCCCTGGAGGCCTTAGGAGAGCAGTTGGATGTGACCAGCAAAATGGCGTGGCAAAATCGACAGGCGTTAGATTGGCTCCTGGCAGAGAAAGGAGGAGTGTGTGTTATGTTTGGGGATCAGTGCTGCACATTTATCCCTAATAACACTAATCCAGAGGGGTCATTTACACAAGCCATGAATAAGTTAAGAAATCTTAAGAAAGAAGTGAAAGAAAATGCTGGGTTTGGGCATGAGGTATGGAGTTGGCTGGACAGAATATTAGGAAGATGGGGGGCGTGGATTGCCAAAGCTGGAGCTGTAGCAATCGCAACAATAATCATTCTGGGATTGATATTTTGTTGTTTTTTACCCGCCCTGAGATCCTTCCTTACCAGAGTGGCAGCGCGGCAGATGGTGACGCGGGTGCTAAGCAGCTCACGCTCAAGAGAAAAAACAGAGGAATGGGAAAATCTTGAGCCGCCCCCGCTGAGTGGATTCACAATGACCTTGGTCGAAGTTGAAACTCGTCACTCTGTAAAATAACTACAATAGTGAAAGATCACCTTGTGGAAACAACAGCACCTTGCTGAAGTCCGCACGAAACCAGGAGAACTTAGTCTGTACACAGGAATCAGTCTTTTTCCCTTCCCTAGACAAGAGTGGGAAGGTTTTTGGCTGATGACTGTCAGGGGCAGGCAATCTGGAGGAGCAACCCAAAAATCAGAACCGGGATAGACAAATTATGATAAAGTTAGAATAGGGACACTGATCCCTGACCAAAATAGTCGGCTCCTCCACATCGCCTGGGAAAAGTGATTAAAATAAAATACAAATGGGATTGAGCAAGGGGATTATTTGAACTTGATAATTGGGATGAGGCTAGGGAAGCCTCAAAGGGGGGATTGTAAGGGAAATTGTATTAGATATTGTATGAGCTAGGTATGAAATTCAGATTCACAGGTTTTAGTAAAATGATATAGCAGATTTAGGTGAGTAGTGAGATGGGTATATAACCTAAAATAACTTCGTGTGACCTAATATAATCAAGTGTAGTCGATATGATCAAAGTGGAGAAACTAGAGAAGTAATATAGCAATCACTAATTAAGGAAAGCAGACAATAGTCGCTTAAGAAAACAAGGAAGACTGCTCGGTGGTTCAACTTAATAGTGGACCATAAATCAGCAGAGAGAATGTCTTTTTCTTCTAAACACATTCGGCCTTAGTCTACAAAACCACGATTATTGTACAAACAGAAAAATTCAGATAAGAGCAAGAGTTATAACCACCATGGTTTAAGAGACAAAGAGATATAACAGGGAGCGACCAATTGCAAAGAAAACAGATAAAGGGTCAACTAAAACTAATGGTGGCCAAAGAAAGGTCGGGCTGTAGGGTAAGATAACAACCAAGGACAGGCTGTAAAAGGGAGAGGAGGATCTTGAGATATGAGGCTGAAATGTACATAAAAGAGTGTAAGCCCAAGGGCTCTTTGGAGTGTTCCGGACGTTCCCGACTTTATCTCTTGTGCTGAGAAATAAAGTCTATTGCTTGGAAGATCGCTGCTCAGACTCTCTGTTTTAATTGATGTGAATAAATTGTCGTCCTGGGGAACCACGACAGTTCCCAGGCCAACACTGCAAAGGAGGCATCTGTCTGGGACAGGGGATGCTCACCAAGTCTCTGAGTGGCAGGGTCTAAGCGATGGCCAAGTCACAGCAGGCCACAGCTGATGCCCTCAACAGGCTTCTCGAGATTCAGCAGCCCATGGCTGAGAGGCTCGAGAGCTTGCAGGAGACCCACCGGGACAGTGCTGAGAAACAGCAGGCTATAGCAGCAGAACTTGAGAACGTGGCCCAATTACAGAGGGTCTTGGCTGAGGGGCTGCAGAGCGTGGCCCAGTCTCAGAGGGCACTTGCTGCTGCCATTGACTGGTGGCCTCCGACTCAGAGAGCCATCACAGTGGGCTCGACCACTATGGCAAGAACACAGTTGGTCCTCCAGGACTGGCAGGGCCAGGTGATGCCAGAGCTTCTGGAGCTCACTGCAGAAGCACCGCTATTCCGTGGAGTGACCTAGGGGCCCACAGGAAGCCCAAGGGAGGAGGAAGGGCTTGGGTCTGTGCCAAGGCCTTCCACCCAGGAGACTGCACCTTCTGACTCTCTTCCTGACACCGGAGCATTTCAGGGCAGTGGGATGAAGAAGTGTCATGGATATGTCCCTGACACCTTGAAGCTGGCCAGTGCCCTCAAGGTCCAGGCCCTCCAGCAGACAATTGCCAAGGGCATCACAGGCCATGGGACATGGTAGGCAGCTGGCCACCTCCACCTCCAAGATACCGAAACGTAGTCGTAGGCCATGTAAGGTTAAAATGTTGTAGCGGCAGTAAGATGGCATGGGTGAGGGGCAACACTCGGTAGATAGAATATCTGGGACTTTAAAGGCCCATGTTGACATGTTATTATATTATCAATTATTTTGAAACACTATTATTGGCAACAATGTTATTTAACCCCACACCTGTGACTAACCTGACTCTAATCAGCCTCTAACAGGAATGTACTTACCCTGATGGTCGCCGGAGGGACCCCGCACGTTGATGTCAGTGCGGGAGGCCCCTCAACGCACTGCTACTGAGAAAATCAAGACGCTCAAATAAATCACCGGCTACAGCGATGGCATGCATTGGCAGCGACTTACAGCATCAGTCATGGCAGCCACGGAACCCATGAGAGATTCCCTCTCCCCACTCCACCCGCCCGGGGGCCCTGCATGGAGATTCAGTGCTCCCTTATCCACCACACAGACGTGGGCCCAGGTGCCAGCGTGCATGTGGAATCAGACTAGTTTGCACCAGGGCATCATCACAATGGCGCATCGTGAGAAATCATCACCCTCCTGCCCGTCACAGAAACTCGCTAACACAGCGTACCCAGGCCCACCAGTCTGGTGTTAAAATGTTGCAGGAGATTGTACGATTCCAGGCGGAAGGGGAGGGGGCCGGGGGGGGCGGGGAGGGGTGGGGAGGGAGGATGGAACTCATGTGCTGCAACACAGGCCTCTAGTAACCAAAACGCTTGGTGATCAGAGCCTCCCTCACTGCCCTTGCATGCCTGATCCTTGCTGCCACGAGCTCCCCAGCGTCTGGGTGGTGTTGCTCATCATCGTCCTCGAGTCTTTTTGTCCATATTTGGCCTAAGCCTATAATGAAGTGAGGAGCTGAGTGGCCCTGGCAGAACCAAATTGAGTGTCAGTGAGTAGTTTAATTCTGAGTAAGTGCCACTTGATAGCACTCTTGATGACCTCTTCCACCACTTTATTGATAATTGAAAGTAGACTGATGGGGCGGTAATTGGCTGAGTTGGATTTGTCCTGCTTTTGTGGACAATACATACCTGGACAGTTTTCCACATTGCTGGGTGGGTGCCAGTGTTGTAACTACACTGTAAAAGTTTGGCTAAGAGTGCAGCAAGTTCTGGAACATGTCTTCAGTACTATTGCTGGAATGTTGTTGGGGCTGGTTGCCTTTGCAGTATCCAGTGCCTTCAACCGTTACTTTATATCACGTCATAGAAGATCATAGAAACCCTACAGTACAGTTTGGCCCATCGAGTCTGCACCGACCACAATCCCACCCAGGCCCTACCCCCATATCCCTACATATTTTGCCCGCTAATCCCTCTAATCTACGCATCCCAGGACACTAAGGGGCAATTTTAGCATGGCCAATCAACCTAACCCGCACATCTTTGGACTGTGGGAGGAAACCGGAGCACCCGGAGGAAACCCACGCAGACACGAGGAGAATGTGCAAACTCCACACAGACAGTGACCCGAGCTGGGAATCGAACCCTGGAGCTGTGAAGCAGCAGTGCTAACCACTGTGCTACCGTGCCGACCTTAGAGTGAATTGAATTGGTTGAAGACTGGCTTCTGTGATGCTGGGGACATCAGGAGGGGGGCCGAGATGGACTGTCTACTTGGTACTCCTGACTGAATGTTGCAAATGCTTCAGCCTTGAATGTTGCTCTGATGTATTGAGGATTGAGATATTTGTGGAGCCTCCTCCACCAGTTGGTTCTTTAATTGTCCACCACCACTCATGACTGAATGTGTCAGGACAGCAGAACTTAAATCTGAGGCTTTGACTGTGTGATCGCTTAGCTTTATCTATCACATCCTAGATTTGCTGTTTTGGTAAGCAGGTTGTCCAGTGTTACTGCTTCACCAGGCTGGTAACTTATTTTTAGGTATGCCTGGTGGTGCTCCTGACATGTCCTTCTGCAGTCTTCATTGAATCAGGGCTGATCTCCAGGCTTGGGGGTAATGCTAGGTGGAGGATATGCTCGGGCACGTGGCTACAGGTTGTGATTCTATACAATTCTCTGCTGTTGATGGCTCACAGCACCTATGGATGTCCTGTTTTGAGTTGGCAAAATCTATTTCATTTAGCACCGTGTTAGTGCCACATAATATGATGGAGGATATCTCCATTGTGAAGACAGGACTTAATCTCCACAAGGACTGTGTGGTAGTCACTCCCATCGTACTGTCATGGACAGATGCATCTGTGACAAGTGGATTATTGAAGACAATGTCAAGTTGGTTTTTCTCTTTTGTTGGTTCCCTCACTACATTCCACAGACCTAGTCTAGCAGCTATGTTCTTTACGACTCGCCCAGCTCGGTCAGTAGTAGGGTACCAAGCCACTCTTAGTGATGGACATTGAAGTCTCCAACCAGAGGACATTGTGCACCTTTTCTACCCTCATTGCTTTCTCCAAGTGGTTTTCAATATGGAGGAGTATTGGTTCAATGAAGAGTGCAGGAGGATGTGCCAGGAGCAACACCAGGCATACTTAAAAATGAGGTGTCAACCTGGTGAAGGTACATACAGGACTACTTGCATGCCAAACAGCATAAGCAACAAGGAATAAACAGAGCTAAGTGATTCCATGACCAATGAACCAGGTCTAAGCTCTGCGGTCCTGCCACATCCAGTTGTGAACGTTGGTGGACAATTAAATAATTCAGTGGAAATCTTAGAAATCTTAGAAACCCTAATGCACAGAAAGAGGCCATTCGGCCCATCGAGTCTGCACCGACCACAATCCCACCCAGGCCCTACCACCATATCCCTACATATTTACCCACTAATCCCTCTAACCTACGCATCCCAGGACACTAAGGGCAATTTTAGCATGGCCAATCAACCTAACCCGCACATCTTTGGACTGTGGGAGGAAACCGGAGCACCCGGAGGAAACCCACGAGGAGAATGTGCAAACTCCACACAGACAGTGACCCAAGCCGGGAATCGAAATAGTGGAGGAGGAGGATTCACAAATAGTCCTATTCTCAATGAAGGAGAAGCCCAGCACATCAGTGCAAAAGGCAAGGCTGAGGCAATCGCAACAATTTTCAGCCAGAAGTACAAAGTGGATGATCCAACTTGGCTTCCTCTGGAACTCCCCAGCATCATGATGCCAGTCTTCAGCCAATTCAGTTCACTCCACGTGATATCAAGAACCGGCTGAAGGCACTGGATACTGCAAAGGCTTTGGACCTTGACAATATTCCAGCAATAGTACGGAATACTTGATCTCTAGAGTTCCCTATAGCCAAGCTGTTTTAGTACTGCTTCAACACTGCCATCTACCCAGCAATGTGGAAAATTGCTCAGGAATATTCTGTACATAAAGCAGAACAAATTCAACCTGGCCGACTCATCAGTCTACTCATGCCCATCAGTAAAGTGATGGAAGGGGGTCATCAACAGTGCTGTCAAGTGGCATTTGTTTAGTAATAACTACCTGCAGTGATGCTCAGTTTGGGTTCTGTTGGGACCCCCCCAGCTTCTGACCTCATTACAGCCTTGGTTAAAACATGGACAGAATTGCTGAATTCTAGAGGTGAGGTGAGAGTGACTGCCCTTGACACCAAGGGAGCATTTGACTCCAGTTTTGCTAGGAGCCCTATAGCAAAACTGGAGTCGATGGTAATCAGAGGATATACCCTCCTCTGGCTGAAGTCATACCAGGCACAAAGGAAGATGGGTGGTGTAGTTGGAGGTCAATCATCTCAGTTTCAGGCATCACTGCAAGAGTTTCTCAGGGTAGTTAGTGTTCAAGGCCCAGCTTTCACCATATAGCCACACACCATCCTGACTTGGGAATATATTGCCATTGCATCACTTTTGCTGGGTCAAAATCTTGGAACACCCTCCTTAACAACACGGGCGGCATGGTGGCACAGTGGTTGGGTGCATGATGGCATAGTGGTTAGCACTGCTGCCTCACAGTGCCAGGGACCCGGACTTGGGTCACTGTCTATGTGGAGTTTGCACATAGTTCTCCCTGTGTCTGCGTGAGTTTCCTCCGGGTGCTCCGGTTTCCTCCCACAGGCCGAAGATGTGCGGGTTAGGTGGGTTGGCCATGCTAAATTACCCCTCAGTGTCAGGAGGACTAGCTAGGAGAAATGCATGGGGTTATGGGGATAGGGCGTGGGTGGGAGTGTGGTTGGTGCAGACTCGATAGGCCAAATGGCCTCCTTCTGCATTGTAGGATTCTATGATCCTAACGCTTCGAATGTATTCACACCATAGATACTCCAGAGGTTCAACAAGACAGCTCATCAACACTTTCTCAAGTGCAACGAGAGATGGGCAATAGCCGCTGGCCTAATCACTGATGTCCACATCCCATAAATGAATTTTTAAAAAATCAGCAGCTGAGGTGAGGAAGAGTTAAGTGGTAATCAGCAGCATGCCATGAGACTTCATGTAATCCAGATTCAATGTTGGGAACCCCCAGGGCAACTCCCTCCCGATTGTAATACACTGTGCCACCAGTTCTGGGATGGTGATGTTGGTGTTGGGTGCATTGTCTGCAAGGTATGACTGTATCAGGCTGTTGCTTCAATTTTGGAATAACCCCCAAATGTTAGTAAGGAGGACTTTGCAGGGTCACAGGGCCATTGTTGTTTCTAATGCCTAGGTTGATGTCAGGTGATCCATCTGGTTTTGTTCACTTGGATATAACTCAATGGCTCCTGGACCATTTCAGAGGGCAGCTGAGGATTTCCTTCCCTGAAGGGCATCATCAGTGAAACAATTGATTTATGATTATTCTTACATTATTAACTTAAATTCCACTAGCTGCCATGGAAACTTTGAACTCATGTCCCCAAGACACTAACCTGAGTCTCTGGATTACTAGTCCAGTGAAATGACCAGTATGCTACCTTCTCCCTTTGTACTATCAGTCAATGGGAATAGTCTTCTTTGTTGACCTGATCCAAATTATTATCGAATCTCTCTTCAATCTCTTTTGCTCCAAAGAAAACCAACACAACTTCTCCAATCTAAACTTGTAACTAAAATCCACCATCTTTGGAAGCATTCTGTAACTACCTTTTGCACTCTCTCAAGGTTATTAAGATAGTCTTAACAATGCACTTGGAAAATCACAGTGTGATCAGACAATGCCAACATGGGTTTATGAAAAGGAAATTGTGTTTGATACATTTATTTTGAGGACATAACTAGGGGGGTGCATAAAGGACAACCAGCAGATGTAATATATTTGGTTTTCCAAAAAGCATTTCATAAGGTGCCACACAAAAGTTTAATATGCAAAATATGGGTTCATGGAGTTGGAGGTAAAAATCAACCTTTATTTAATTGAATAATTAATAATTGAGGTTGAGGGAGCTAGGGCTGTTCTCTCTGGAGCGGAGGAGGCTGATGGGAGACTTAATAGAGGTTTATAAAATGATGAAGGGGATAGATAGAGTGAACGTTCAAAGACTATTTCCTCGGGTGGATGGAGCTATTACAAGGGGGCATAACTATAGGGTTCATGGTGGGAGATACAGGAAGGATACCAGAGGTAGGTTCTTTATGCAGAGAGTGGTTGGGGTGTGGAATGGACTGCCTGCAGTGATAGTGGAGTCAGACACTTTAGGAACATTTAAGCGGTTATTGGATAGGCACATGGAGCACACCAGGATGATAGGGAGTGGGATAGCTTGATCTTGGTTTCAGATAAAGCTCGGCACAACATCGTGGGCCGAAGGGCCTGTTCTGTGCTGTACAGTTCTATGTTCTATGAATAATGGACACACTGAAAGGGTTTAAATGGTCTCCTCTGTTCATATGTCACAATTCCTGCTATGAAAATAGGATGTTTGATGATTACCACACCTAAGTCATTGTGGAGTCCACTGTCCTCATACGGGATCATTTTCTTGTTGCAAGTATAAACAGAGAAAATGGCAGCTTCAATAAATCCTATGACCATCACAGCAAACATGGTAACCCTGGAGGCTACTGTGGACACTCAACAGCACACTGCATTTCTATCTTTGGAGCTGGTTTGAAGCTGAAACTCTTTTAGGATCTGGTGCAAATGGCACAGCTGAAAACAACCAATCCTTTTATTGCCATTGGCTCCTTATCTCGCTGTGCTCTGTTTACTGTGCAGAAAATAGCACTGCTCATCCAGAGCATTGCTTCGTATTGCTCACTCTCAGGGACCTGTAGACTAATTGCGGGGAGGAGGGCTACTATGGGGTTGGTCACCTCCTTTGATGTTCTTTCGTTTTCCTTTACTTTCTTCTTATCCTGTCACCTTCATAAAGTTTGCAAATATGGAAGCTATATTGTGTCGGCAACCAGAGCAGCTAGCATAAAAGGGAATCCAAAACCTTCTATGGATATATAGATGGTAAAAAAGGGGTGGGAAGGGGCTATTAGAGACAACAATGATTTAAAGACGCAGGCAGAGGGCATTGCTAAGTTACTAAATGAGTACTTTCCACTGTCTTTACCAAAGAAGAAAATATTGCCACAGCCTAGTGAAAGAGCTGGTAGTTGAGTCATTGTTTAGGCTCAAAAATGATAAAGAGGTGTTAAAAAAGCTGGCTGTACTTAAAGTTGACAACTCACCAGGACCGGATGAGCTGCATCCAAGAATACTGAGGAAAGTAAGGGTGGAAATTGTAGAGGTACTGGTCAGAATCTTCCAATCCTCCTTAGATACAGGGTTGTGCCTAAGGAGTGGAGAATTGCAAATATTACACTTGTTCAAAAAGGGATTTAAGGATAAATCCAGCAATGACAGTTCAGTCAGTTTAAATTTGGCGATGAGAAAGCTTTTAGAAATGATAATCTGGGACAAAATTAACAGTCACTTGGACAAACATGGATTAATTAAAGATAGCCAGCATGGATCTGTTATATTGAAAACATGTTTAACTAACTTGATTCAGTTTTTTGATGAGGTAAGGGAGGATGAATGGGATAATACTAATGTTGTGGTACACATGGACTTCCAAGAAGCACTTGATACAGTGCCAATTAACAAACTTGAAAACAAAGTCAAAGCCCATGGATAAAAGGGACAATGGCAGCTTGGATACAAAGTTGGCCAAATGACAGGCAACAGGGAATAGTGGTGAACGTTGTTTATCATAGGAACAACATAGGAATTAGGGGCAGCAGGAGGCAATTCAGCCCTTCGGGCCTGCTCCGCCATTCAATCATGGCTGATCTCTTCCTGGTCTCAAATCTACCTCCCCACCTGTTTCCCATATCCCTTTAACTGTTTTTATCAGAAATATATCTATCACCTTCTTGAAACCATTTAATGATTCAGGCTCCACCGCGTTATGTGGCAGCGAATTCCACAAATTCACCACCCTCTGCGAGAAATAGTTCCTCCTCATCTCAGTTTTAAACCTACCGCCTGTCAACCTATACCTGTGACCTCTTGGACTAGATTGCCTCACAAGGGGAAATATTTGGTCTACGTTTACTTTATCAATCTCTTATAGTATTTTATATACCTCGATCAGATCCCCTCTCTTATCTTTCTAAACTTCAGTGAGCATAAGCACAAATTGTTTAATCTCTCCTCATTCGTCAACCATTTCATCCCGGAATCAATCTGGTGAACCCCCTCTGAACTTCCTCCAATTCCATCTCATATTCCATCCTGTCTATCCTTTTGGAATACTGAGAACCCTTAGACATTCAACTCCCAGTCCCGATCCTCCTGTAATATTGTTTCAATAATCCCTATCAAATCATACCCATTTGTATCTATTTGTGCCGTCAGCTCATTGACCTTATCCTGAATACTGCGTGCATTTAGGTACAGGGTTTTTAATGATGTCCTAATGATTTGTCTTTTCCTTGCAGGATCTTCTTGTGCACCACGTTTTTCACACATTTTGATCGATTGGATATAATTACTCCAGTTGAGGCCAAACCAGTGTTATACAAAGGTTCCACTTGATTTCTTTGCTTTTGTATTCTATGGATGGGATTTACAGATCTCGTCTGCAACAGAACTGGAAATACCCAGCCAACATTAATGGACCTTTTGCTGATCTGTCAAATTTATATTCTTCTTACAAAAATATAACGGCCAGAATTCTCCAGCCATTCAAGCCCCGCCACTTCTGCCTGTGAGAATGGAGAATTTGGCACTCAGCCAAATCTCCATTCACTCCAACGAGAATCCCAGCTGCAGGCGAAGACAGAAAATCCGACCCATCATCTCACACTTCTCTGCATTATGTTTCATCGGCCATGTATCCATTCATTCCACCAGCCTGTCCTCTCGAAGTCTATCACTATCCTCACAGTTTACAATATTTCCAAGTTTTATGCCATCTGCTAATTTTGAAATTGTGCCCTGCACACCCAAGTCTATAAATCATTAATATTGATCAGGAAAAGCTGTAGTCCTAGTACCAATCCCTGTGAAACTCCACCATATACCATTATCCAGGTGAAGGGAAAGGTAAATCTACAAGAAGTATAATAGTTAATGGGAACCAAATCAGTAGGTCAGCATGTGAGGAGAAGGTAGAGTTTAATAGGATGAACAGACAGGGCCCGTCTAACGACTACGGAGGGGAAAAGAAATGTAAAAAATCAAGTTGTAAGGTGACTGTGGGAGTGAAAGTTGGAGATGAGGCTGAGTGGTATCAGAGATTAATAAAGGAGGTCAAAATGTGTGAAAAACGTGGTGCACAAGAAGATCCTGCAAGGAAAAGACAAATCATTAGGACATCATTAAAAACCCTGTACCTAAATGCACGCAGTATTCAGGATAAGGTCAATGAGCTGACGGCGCAAATAGATACAAATGGGTATGATTTGATAGGGATTATTGAAACAATATTACAGGAGGATCGGGACTGGGAGTTGAATGTCTAAGGGTTCTCAGTATTCCAAAAGGATAGACAGGATGGAATATGAGATGGAATTGGAGGAAGTTCAGAGGAGGTTCACCAGATTGATTCCGGGATGAAATGGTTGACGAATGAGGAGAGATTAAGCAATTTGTGCTTATGCTCACTGAAGTTTAGAAAGATAAGAGAGGGGATCTGATCGAGGGATATAAAATACTATAAGAGATTGATAAAGTAAACGTAGACCAAATATTTCCCCTTGTGAGACAATCTAGTCCAAGAGGTCACAGGCGGTAGGTTTAAAACTGAGATGAGGAGGAACTATTTCTCGCAGAGGGTGGTGAATTTGTGGAATTCGCTGCCACATAGCGTGGTGGAGCCTGATCGATTATATCGATCACACTTCAGGAAGGACCTGTCGGCTTCAGAGAAACTGCAGAAAAGATATCTGAAATTGGAGAGACTTCAGTTATGTAGATAGATTGGAGAAACTGATGTTGTTCTGCCTAGAGAAGAGAAGATTAAGAGATTTGATAGAGGTGTTCAAAATCATGAGCAATATGGACAAGGGAGAACAGGAGAAACTGTTCTCATGAGTGCCAAAATAACCAACAGTGACATGAGGAAAAAATAATTTACACAGCAAGTGTTTAGGATCTGGAATGCATTGCCTGAGAGTGTGATGGAGACAGATTCATATAGTGAGTGGTTAGGATCTGGAATGTCCTGTCTGAGAGTGTGGCGGAGATAAAGTTACACAGCGAGTGATTTTGATCTGGAATGCACTGTCTGAGAGTGTGGTGGAGACAGATTCACACAGTGAGTGGTTAGGATCTGGAATGTCCTGTCTGAGTGTGGTGGAGACATAACTTTCATTCAATCATAACTTTCAAAAGAGAATTGGATAATTATCTGAAGAGAAAAAAATTTGCAAGGCTGCAAGGAAAAGATGGGAAATGGGATTAACTGATTTGTTGTTGCAGGCACAGACACCCAGGCTGAATTGCTATCACTGTTCTGTCTTTGTTTGTACATTGTGTGTATCTTAAAGACTTGATTAGCTGTAAGTATTCGCATTCCAACCATTATTCTGTAAATTGAGTTTGTGTCTTTATATGCCCTGTTTGTGAACAGAATTCCCACTGACCTGAAGAAGGGGCTTGCAGCTCTGAAAACTTGTGGCTTTTGCTACCAAATAAACCTGTTGGACTTTAACCTGGTGTTGTTAAACTTCTTACTGTGAAAATTAACAGTCATCCTCTATGCAGGTGTTTAATGGAAAATTATTATTTTTTTAAACTTGGAGGACATGGCACACCCAGTCTGTAGAATTGTGTGAAAAGAGTGGGTATTGAGACAATATTTTTAATCTATATAGGATTGTGCACTTCACAACTATGCAGTGGGTTAAGACAGTCCTGAATGTCTGGATTTATACCCAGCCTATGCTTCTGTGTGAAATAAGTTTGGAAGGATCAGTTCTTAATAAGCATTAATGTAAACACAAAACGTCCTCGAATTTGATAATAAGTTGTCAATCTCTTTCAGTAGTACCATAGGATGAATGGGAAATATTTTGCACCCATTGCAGCATGGTGTGATCTTTAATCATTCACTGCAGCAATCCATATTGATGGACACTTGAGAAAGAAATCTTTAATGTACAGTTGTCTGCGTTGGGAGCAATGCTGACAATGGTAATGGTATTCCATTCCACAGAACTAACCTCTTTCACTTTAATAAGCACAACATTTATTAAAAAATAAACATTCATGTGGAGTGGTCAGGACTGGCTTTATTCTATTTTCAGTAAGTTTATTTTTGTGTTTATTAATGGTGACTGTTTGTCTTGCCTATGAGATAGGCATTCACATGGAGGTATGATGAATGTCCTGATAGGATCATTGATGCCATGTCTAAACACTGAAGGACTTCACAGGATACTTAAGTCCAGTGGTGGTTTTCGGAGCAACTGTAAACGGTCTCACAGGATGTTGTGGTGAACCATAGTTCGTTGAGGGACATTGAACGTAGGCTTGCAATGGATATTGAGGTGTGACACAGTTTCCCATCTCAGTTTGAGATGCAAAGTAGGTGCTTAAAGGATTTTGAGCTATGTAGCTCTTAACTGGATACAAGTTTGCAAGATGGAATGCCGTAGGATAATGAACAGGGACACAACTGCCCACAGCTTCTGGATCTGTGCTTCTCACAGAACCCTGTTCTAGGGTGCTATTCGTCACAGGACTTTGGAATGAGCTGATCATTGTAGGACTGTGGGATGCGCTTTTGGTCTTTGTAGAACTTATGGATGAATTTCTGGTTTTCATAGGACTCTGCAATTGGCTTCCGGACTTCACAGGATTCTGGGATGGGTTTCTGGTCCTCACTGGACTCTCAGATGTGGTGCTTTTCACAGAACTCTTGGATAGGATTCTGTTTTTTGCAGAGGTGTCAGATGAGCTGGTTTTCACTGGACTCTGCAATGGGCTATTCATCTTTGCAGAACTCTGGGAAGAGCTTCTGATCTTCCTAGGACTTTGGGATGGGCTACTGGTTTTCATCGGACTCTGGGATGGGCTTCCAGTCTTCACAGGACTCTGGGATGGGCTTATGGTCTTCATCGGACTCTGGGGTAGGCTTCTGGTTTCTGCAGGATCCTGGTCTGAGCCTCCAGTCATAGTATGATCTTGGACTTGTGCATAGATCCTTATAGGAACAGGACTTGAAATGTATGTTCCCATTGGATATTGCGCTATAGAGTAAGCCTTCATAAGATACTTGTTTACAGGATATTGGCCTATGTGATAAGTGTACATTGGTCGTTGAGGTATGGAGATTGTCCTCATAGGACCCTCTGCTTCAATTTGTGTCCTCTCCACGTCCTGATCTATACTGTTGGTCCTTATTGTGTCTTGGCCTGCATTCATTAGATCTTGATCTTTGCTGTTGGTCTTAAAAGGACCCTCATCTCTACTATCGGCACTCATAGAATCTTGGTCTGCACTGTAGTTCCTTTCAAGATCCAAGTCTTCACTGTTGATCCTTTTAAGATCCTGGTCTGCACTGTCAATTTTTTCAAGATCTTTGTCTATGCTGTCAACTCTTTCAAAACGTTTGTCTGTACTGTCAGCTCTTTCAATATCCTGAACTGCATTGTTAGCCTGATCAAGATCCCAATCTGCACTGTTGACCTGATCAAGATCCCGTTCTGCACTGTTGATCCTTTCAAGATCTTTATCTGCACTATCGACTCTTTCAAGATCCTGGTCAGCACTGTCAGCCCTGTCAAGGCCCTCTTCTGTGCTGTTAGAGCTTGTAAGATCCTCGGCTTTATCAACGGTTATCACAGGATTCTGATCCACAGTAGCAGTCCACGTAGAATCATGAGATGTAGCAGATGTTTGCGAATGATGATTTGTGCTGTGGGTTTGCACGGGATCAGAAGTCATGATGTCATTCCTCGCAGGATACTGCCGTATGACGTAGGTCATCAGAGGATATTGATCTGTGATGTAGCTCCTTAAATGATATGGAAATAGGGTATAGGTGCCCATGCCATATTGACCCATGACATAGTTCCTTATAGGATATTGATTTGTTGCATAGTGATCCACTGGGTACTGAGATGTGGCATAGGTCTTGACAGGATATTGAGATGTGACATAGTCCCTGAAGGGATACTGAGATGTGATGTAGGGGCTCACAGGATATTGAGATGCAGGATAGGTCCCCACAGGATACTGAGATGTAGCATAGGAGTTCATAGGATACTGGGATCCAGCATAGGTCCCCACAGGATACTGAGATGTAGCATAGGAGTTCATAGGATACTGGGATCCAGCATAGGTTCCTACAGGATACTGAGATGTGGCGTAAGGGTTTACAGGATGCTGAGATGCAGCATAAGTTCCCACAGGATACTGAGATGTTGTATAGGAGTTCACAGGATATTGATATTTAGCATAGGTTCCTACAGGATACTGAGAGGTGACATAGTTCCCCACAGGATATTGAGATGTCACAAAGGTGCTCACAGGATACTGAGGTGTGGCATAGCTGCTCACAGGATACACAGGATACTGAAGTGTAGCAAAGGTCCTTTCAGGATATTGAGGTATAGCATAGGTGTTCACTGGATGCTGAGATGTAGCATAGGTGTTCGCAGGATACTGAGATGTAGCATTGGTCCTCACAGAATACGGAGTTTTAGCATAGGCGCCCACAGGATACTGAGATGTGACATAAGTTCCCATAGGATATGATGCTGTTTCATGTTCCTGAAGAATTCACCATCTATTATTTGGGTTACAGCTGGTTTTGCAGTATGTTACACAATCAGGTTCAACTAATGACATAGACTACAGTTAAAGGCAGTTTACAAAACCATCTGAACTCTCTGATTGTGTCATCTTGTAAAAATCCAAACTAGTCTGTTATTTATACTACATGCACTATTTTCTTTGCAAGTGAAAAGTCAAATTTAAATTTTTGTGCCCTTGGATGGACAGTTCCTCAGATGTCATAAACTTTAGCACCAAGGAACATAGCACTGCAAGAAATTTTAGAACATGATTATATCACACCTTTAAAATAGTAACTCTCCAAACAGGTATAGAATAATAGGCCCAGCTTTTCCATCCCTTTATCATAGATTCAGCTTACTTGACTCATTATCATTACTTTTTTTTTCTAAAGAAATGCATCAGGTGAATAGTTTCACTTTTGGTGAAAAAGCTTTTGAAGCTGGTTAATGAATTTAACAACCAACAATGACATTAATGGCCAATGGTAAAGAAAGGCAAAGGGAATTTGCCAGTCATGATGCAGCTGTAATATGCTGCCTTCATATCTTTTAAGCATCCACATTTCACTTGTATGAATGGCCAAAGGCTACAGTTTTACAACTGTGGAGTGTGCGGGAGAACTAAATTTTTGAAGAGTAGCTTGAATAGTATTCAATACGTAATTCCAAACTTCATGGAAGGATAGATACATTGGAGAAACCTATTGGCCTAGAAATTCCCCTGAGGGCTGTAGTGCATCTGACTTTGCCATTGACACAACTGGAAGTTGTTGAGTTAGTTTATTTCCATAATTAAAGGTGAGAAGACAGTTGAAATGGAGGTTGGCATACCACAGTTATGCCTTAGGAAGCACAAACACAGAAGAGTGAAATGTAGATTTTGAAATGTTCTGAATGAGAGAGGCTGGGGGTGGCGGGGGGGGGGGGGGGGGGGGGAGGGGGTGATTTATAGGATGGTTGGAGAGCAGCAGGAAATTTTAAAAAGCTGTTGCTGCTAAATTGCTTAATAATTGCATTGAAAATGGCGTCAAAACTAAGAAGACAACAATGGAGAAAATACAAGAAGCAGCAAATTTTCAATCAGAACTGGTGTATTGAATGAGAAACAGTGCAGGGAACTTTGAGAATAATTATTAATTGAGGGAATCCCTCAAGTCAGCAGTGCATTCTGTGTAGACAGGCAGCTATGGTGGTCTTTGTCCCTCCCTAACCCTAGTTTCCTACTCTAGTGCTGAAAAATATACAATTAACTCACCAGGGCATATTTTTCTATTTTTTCCTCCATATTTTTCTTCAATGTTCTCGAAGCATGTGGCAGTCCTTCATGCCTAACGCTTACTCTGCTCAAGGGCTGCTCCACAATGCTGCACTGTACACTTCCATCACTGTAACATACATGCAATCTGTACATTAGTAAAATGCCCTGCTAAACACCAAAATTCTCCATTCTTGTTGCAGGTCCTATCATTGCCTGATGTTTCTTACTTTTCTCATAATGCTTTGTTCAAGTTTCATAGTTCATACTTACACGTCATTGATGATGATGAGCTATGACATCCAACATTTTCAGGTGTTTCTCATTCCCTGAGGGAAATTCTAGTTCCCCAACATACAGCTTCTCACCTTCACAGAGGAACATTGCAAAAGCCATTGCGGAAGCAAAGTAGGCAGACAAAGGTGGCTGGATTGTCTGCTATTTATACAATTTATGGTTCAGGAGTAGCTGCATTTTTCAGCTTGCTAGGACACCTGCAACTGCTACACAAAACACTGAAACTTTCCTGCCAATATTTCAACTTCCCTTCATCTTCTTTTCCTTCAGACAAGCACAAAATAAGCCACAGCAGAAAGGTGAATAAATGACCAAGGGCCACAATCCTTACCCATGCCAACATTCATTCTTCCTCTCGCACTCATCAGCTGAAAAATACATTTGGTGTGAATTCATATGGCTATGTGGGTTTATCACTTATTAACATACATAACACAAGGAATTAGCAGTGTAAGTGGAACCTGATATTGCTGAATTAAGGTGTAGTAGATAGGGTCTATGGATTGCGCTCTCAATTGTCCTGTTCTAAATAGAAGGTTGCTGGATGTGTATCACAGCTAGGTGGGACACTGAAAATGACTAACTACAATACAATTCTTTGTGCCAGTAGTTTCCAATAATGCATGCTGTACCTGGAGCATGCTGTAGCTCCAGGAATATCCATCTTTTAAGGAGGCTTACAGATTAGTCAATGTCTGCAAATGGATGCATTGAATACTGACTTTCAGGCTCTGGGAGTCCATTGGAGACGATAATGATAAATGTGTGGTGGACCTCAGTTGTGCCTTTGTCCTATATGGACCACCGTTGTGTGTGCTTGTCATACCTGGACACACCCCCTTCCGGTTTGGTTCCTCTCCTCGGCACCTAGTATAAAGGTGGCTGTCTCCTCCCCCTTGTTCAGTCCAGGTCGGTTATTTGTTGGGATCTGCTCCTGATTCTGTTGTGAATAAAAGCCTACACTTGTATTGGCACACCGGTAGTCTTTCGCCTTATTGATAGCGCATCAATTTTATTCACAACAGTTGACCAGCCTGGAGCAGTTTCTAAAACCCGACAAGTTAGCATTAGACCCTCAAGAGGTTGGAGCCTCTGATAAATTTGATCATTGGTTGGACTGCTTCGAAGCATTCGTCGACACCGCTATGGCTATCGACACCGACGACGCTAAACTCCACGTGCTCCGTGCCCGGGTAAGCGAAGCTGTCTACGGTATCTTCTGGGACGCTGCTACATACGCGGACGCTATCGAACTCCTAAAAGGGCAGTTCCGAAAGAGCCCTAACGTGGTCTACGCCAGACATCTCCTAACTACCCGCAAGCAGCAGCCAGGAGAATCGTGCGCCCAATTTCTGCGCGCCCTGCGGGTCCTAGCTCGAGCTTGTGACTGTAAGGCTGTTACAGCAGCTCAGAACACGGAGGACCTGATCCGCGACGCCTACGTTGCAGGCATTGAGTCTACATACATTCGGCAGCGCCTGCTGGAACAAGATGACCTAGATCTCCAAAGAACAGCCACGATGGCTGAAACGCTAGAAGCGGCCTCTCACAATCTCGGGTCTTACCCTGCATCCCGTTCTATCGACGGCTCCACCGCGACGGCTGTTCCGGCAGGGCCCAAATGTTACTTTTGTGGCCTATCCAAGCACCCTCGGCGTCACTGCCCGGCGAAGGACGCGATTTGCTCCGGATGCGGTAAGCTAGGCCACTTCGCTAAAGTCTGCCGGGCAAAGCCGCTTCCGAAGCCTCGTGGTGCCACGTGTGTTCCGTGGGTGCAGCCATCTTTAAGGCAGGCGGCTGCTGCGCGTGAATCGCTACCTTTAATGCGGTCACTGGAAGTGCGGGAATCGCCATCTTTGATGCGGTCACCGGAAGCGCGGGAATCGCCATCTTTGAGACTGGCATCAAGACGCGCTGAGCAGGAAGCTTTATCCGTGACGTCATCAGACGGGGACGAAGACGGATTCTTCTTGGATTCAACGGTGGCATCGATTTGCCTGGACCAGTCGCAGCCTCATCAACTCTCCAAGTCAATAATGGAGATCAAGGTAAATGGTCATGCAGAAAACTGCCTGTTCGACTGTGGGAGCACAGAAGGTTTTATACACCCTCGCACAGTGCGTCAATATGCCCTTCCCATGCGACCCTGGAGCCAGACCATCTCCATGGCCTCGCATTTCCACTCAGTGGAGGTCCACGGGTGCTGTTTGGTGACGCTGACGGTACAGAGCACAGTCTACGAGCGTTTTCGGCTCCTCGTGCTGCCGCGACTCTGCGCAGCTGTACTGCTGGGGTTAGATTTCCTCAGCCATCATAGGAGCGTCACCCTGCAGTATGATGGCCCTTATCCCCCGCTCTCCATCTGCCAGGCGCCGTCACGGCAGCGCCCCTCGCGCACCACCTGCAGTCTCTCGACCCTCAAGATCACCCACCCCCCCCCCCCCCCATTTGATAACCTCACCCCGGATTGTAGGCCTATAGCCACCAAAAGTAGGCTCTATAGTGTGGATGACCGGGCCTTCATTCGGTCCGAGGTACAACGTTTGCTCCGGGAAGGGATTATCCAGGCCAGCACCAGCTCCTGGAGGGCGCAAGTGGTTAAATCGGGGGAGAAACA
Source organism: Mustelus asterias (assembly GCF_964213995.1). NCBI lineage: Eukaryota > Metazoa > Chordata > Chondrichthyes > Carcharhiniformes > Triakidae > Mustelus > Mustelus asterias. The sequence continues at coordinate 20,640,988 of NC_135820.1, read as the reverse complement.
CCGCATGGTGATTGATTACAGCCAGACCATAAACAGGTATACCCAACTAGATGCGTATCCTCTTCCCCGTATCGCGGACATAGTCAACCGCATTGCGCACTATAGGGTTTTGTCGACGATCGATTTGAAATCGGCTTACCACCAGCTCCCTATCCGCTTGGAGGATCGCCCATATACTGCCTTTGAGGCGGACGGCCGCCTCTACCAGTTCCTCCAAGTCCCCTTTGGTGTCACCAATGGGGTCTCAGTCTTCCAGCGGGCCATGGATCAAATGGTAGACCAGCACGGGCTACGGGCCACTTTCCCGTATCTGGATAACGTCACCATCTGCGGCCTGCAGGACCATGATGCCAACCTACAAAAATTCCTTCGTACGGCCACTCTCCTGAACCTCACATATAATGAGGCGAAGTGTGTTTTCCGGACACGCTGCCTCGCCATCCTTGGGTACGTGATAGAAAATGGTGTCCTTGGCCCGACACAGCACGTATGCGTCCCCTTATGCAGCTTCCCCTCCCTACTACCCTCAAAGCACTGCGGAGATGCCTGGGCTTCTTCTCCTACTATGCCCAGTGTGTTCCCCGTTACACGGATAAAGCCCGTCCGCTCCTAAAATCGACCTCTTTTCCCCTGGCGGAGGAGGCCCGTCGGGCCTTCGACGACATCAAAGCAGACATTGTGAAGGCCGCGATGCATGCTGTGGACGAATCCAAGTGGAAAGTGATGCGTCTGACTTTGCCCTAGCCGCCACCCTTAACCAGAGGGGCCGTCCGGTGGCCTTCTTTTCCCGGACCTTACAAGGCCCTGAGATTCGACACTCCTCGGTCGAGAAGGAGGGCCATTATCTTGCGGGCCAACGATTCACCTTAATTATGGACCAGCGGTCAGTTGCCTTCCTGTTTAACACCAGGCAAAAGGGCAAGATTAAGAATGACAAGATCTTGCGGTGGAGGATTGAGCTCTCCACCTACAGATATGACATCATGTACCGGCCCAGGAAGCTCAATGAGCCGCCAGATGCCCTGTCCCGTGGATCATGTGCCAGCACCCAACTAGACCAGCTACAGTTCCTCCATAACAACCTCTGTCATCCGGGTGTCACCAGATTTTTCCACTTTGTCAAGTCCCGTAACCTGCCCTACTCCCTCGAGGAAGTCCGGACGATTACCAGGCAATGCAGGGTCTGCGCTGAGTGCAAACTGCAGTTCTACCGGACAGGTAGGGCGCACCTTGTAAAGGCCACTCGCGCGTTTGAGCGCCTTAGCGTTGATTTTAAAGGCCCCCTCCCCTCTTCTAACCACAATGTTTATTTCCTGAATATCATTGACGAATACTCACGTTTCCCTTTTGCCTTCCCCTGCTCGGACATGACCACGGCTACAGTGATTCGGACCCTGACCTCGCTCTTCACCCTGTTCGGCTTCCCAGCCTATGTTCATAGCGATTGTGGGTCCTCTTTCATGAGTGACGAGCTGAGGCAGTACCTACTCGCCAAAGGCGTTGCCTCCAGCCGCACCACTAGCTATAACCCCAGGGGAAATGGTCAAGTAGAGCGGGAGAACGCAACCGTCTGGAAGGCCATTCTATTAGCGTTATGGTCTAGGGGCCTTCCAGTCAGCCGTTGGCAAGACGTCCTTCCGGAAGCATTACATTCCATTAGGTCACTCTTGTGCACAGCGACCAATACGACCCCTCACGAGCGGATGTTTTCGTTTCCCAGGAAGTCCTCCTCGGGTACTTCGCTCCCGGATTGGCTGATGTCCCCGGGGCCCGTCCTGCTTCGGAAGCATGTCCGGACCCATAAGGGGTCGAGGAGGTCCAATTGCTCCACGCTAATCCTCAATACGCTTATGTAGCGTACCCTGATGGGCGGTAGGACACGGTTTCTGTCCGTGACATGGCACCCGCGGGTGCCCCTGAGGTCACCACGTCCTTCCGCCCCACGGTCCCTGGTGTCGTCCATTCGGAGACTGCTACGCCTCTTCCTCCCTCAGTCCCTGTCTCCAATGTAGTGCGCCCAGAGCCTGTTGCGGCCCCCCACCCCCCAGCTCCGGTTCCCACTGTTCCCCATACGCCACCAGGGCCACTGCTCACTCCTCTCGCCCCTGTGTACAGCTCGCTTGAGTCGCCGGAGCCGTCGCCACGCAGTACCCGACGACTGGACGGGACGACGGATCGGTCCGCTTCACACCATCTGGCGCCTTCTCTCGACGCTCACTGTACGGAGCCTGGGCCGACATCGCTCCCTGCTCGGACGACTCTGCGACCTGCACTACGACGATTGCGACGGCGGATCAAGCCACCGGTTCATCTGGACTTGTAATATTGTTTCCGCTTCACCCCCATGTTGTTTTTTAAGGGAAGGGGTGAATGTGGTGGATCTCAGTTGTGCCTTTGTCCTATTTGGACCACCGTTGTGTGTGTTTGTCAGACCTGGACACATCCCCTTCCGGTTTGGTTCCTCCCCCCGGCACCTAGTATAAAGGTGGCTGTCTCCTCCCCCTTGTTCAGTCCAGGTCGGTTATTTGTTGGGATCTGCTCCTGATTCTGTTGTGAATAAAAGCCTACACTTGTATTGGCACACCGGTAGTCTTTCGCCTTATTGATAGCGCATCAAAATGACCTTTGAGAGCATTGAAGCAGAATTTCCTAGGAATTGTAGGAGCTAATTGTCACCACTAGCTCTCCTGTCTTGCTCATGGGTTGACAGTTGGACACAGATTTTTTAAAAATCTTCTATGGGATATGGGAATCGCTAGATAGGCTAGCATTTATTGCCCATTGCACTTGAGAAGTTGGTGGTGAGCTGCCATCTTGAACTGCTGAAGTTCATGTGGTGTGCGTACACCCACAGTGCTGTTAGGAAGGGAGTTCCAGGGGTACAAGTGCACAGTTCAACTGCAGAAGTGCATGCAAAAAGACCAGCAGCATGATTGTGCTCTTGTGTCAGATGGTATTCAGTTAGTTCTCTTTGATTTCTGCTTATGTAACTGGATGAAGATTAGCCTAGGCTGCCGATGTAGTAGCAGCAAAGATGCAGCCCGCATCAAAATGACCTAGGACTCAACAGCCAGAAGGCCAAAACCACTTCAGTTCCAATGAGTTTATATTTTCAGAGGCATCAAGTACCTGGTATCATTTTCTCAGATAACATCTAGAAGAAACACAAGAATAAGTTTCAGAACAGCAGACAGCAGCATGTAAGAAAAGACATTAGTCAACACTAATATATCAGTGATATTTTTGATAAATAAAAATGATTTTAAAAACATTCTCAAGAAGCATGCCTCATTAGCAAGTGTAATTATGTATTGCTTATCTCTAGTTCCCTTTGAGTGGTGGTATTGGGCCTTCTTCTTAAACCACTCTAGTCTGTGAAATTATAATGTATCCACAATGCTGTTAAGTAATGATTTCCAGGATTTTGACCCTGCAACAACATAAATGAACAGCGCTATATTTCCAAGTCAGGAAATAAATAGCCAAGTCAAGTCATACATGCTAAGTTCCTTCCAGTCATTAAAGTCAAAGCTTCAAGGAGAGCTCCAGAGTCTTTGTAGTGTTTTCTTTGTCCTCCGGGGAAAATTGGCCATTTGCCAGTTGAGAAACAGGACCTGGTGGGGGAAATGCTTTTTTGATTTGCAGACACAGTGTCTAGCCATTGAAGTTTATTTTGCAGTTTTTCCTCAGTGATTGTGGAGCTGGCTTCAGGAAGACCACCATTCAATGGTCTTCACATTGAATATAGAGGGTATGTTGGAGACATTGCTGTTGGAATTTTTCTGGCACTCTGTGTTGCTGATACACAGTTCAGGTCTCACTGCAGTACAGGAGTGTGGTGACGACAATGTCTGCACTAAGGTTTAGTTGACTTGTGGAGGTCTTTGTTGTCAATTATTTGCTGCTGTAGTTTGTGGAAGGCTGGGCTGCTGCAACTGATCCAGTGTTGGATTTCTTTGTCAATGGTAATCTTTTCAGCAAGGTGGCTGCCAAGGTATGGGAAGTGCTCAACATATTCCAGAGTCTCTACTCCAACATATATGGGAAGTGGAATATTTGGCTGACTAGGTGTGGCAGTGCTATATAACATTTTTAGACAACACTCAAGGATTGGCCAAGTTTCTTGTATGTAGAACTGGAGAGATCAAGAGCAGTTTATAAATCTGCTGCAGAGTGGGCTTGTGGCTATTACAAATGGTACATCTCGTATGTCCTTGTGGCTATTTACAAATGGTGCATTTCATATGTCTACAGTGGTCAGTTCGGTTTTGGCATGGAGGTGACTGAGGTTAAAGGGTTTCCATCAAGATATTCGTCAAAATCTTGCTGCTGTTCACACCAGTGAGATCTTACGGTCCCGCTGACAGTGCATCCCAGCTGTGAGTTTCTTGGTGGCAAGAGTTTCATTCAACGGGAAATCCCGTTGACAATGGTGGGGACCATAAGATTTCCTTGAAGATAATTACAATTGTCCTGAAAGTAGGGTTGAGGAGGTGGAGGGGTAGAGTTCTTTTCTTTCCAAATCCATAGAATGAGTGCATGGATCCTTGATGTGAGAAAAAGCCAAGTAGCTTTGAAGACTTCAGCTGGAATGCCATCAAGAATGCAGGCTTTGTTGGTTTTCATCCATTTGATTGCTTGTTGCAGCTCTTCCATCGATGGTGGTTCATCCATGGATTAGCCTGGTAAGTATCAGCTGCCACTATGGATTCAGTTGGTGAATTGTTGCAAATGTTCTTTCCAGCACCGATGGATTGCATTGTCATCCTTAATCAGAAAATACCATCTTGTGAGCATAAGAGATTTTGTTCATTTTACCTTTGATTATAGATTGGCCTTGGTGGCTTCATAAGAACTTTGTATATCATGGTGGTCAGCATAGTATTTGATCGCTCAGGCTTTCTCTTCCCACCACATGTCCTTTATCTTCTGGATTTGGCCTTGGGCTGTTGCAATGCTGCCTTCTTGACTTACGACCTCGGGTTGTGCTGCCAGGCAATGAAGGCTGCTCATTTTTGTTCTGGGTGGTCACATATTTCAGCATTATTTTCATCAAGCCACGCTGATGATGCTTGAACCAAATGGTCTGGGCCCAGGAGCCAAGTACAGCTGAATTTATTTCATCCTATGGATGAGTGTAGATTTTCAGATTGGTTCTGCATTGTACTTATAATTTGTTTCTTCAGTCGGGCTGCTTTAGCTGAGACATTGATTATCTTCCTCTTGGGCCTTTGAGCCTTGCAATGTCCTGGTGCTAAATGGATATTCATCACCGATCATACAAGTCAATGATTTATCCAACAGGCTTCAGACCCCTGCATGAATCAAGTCGCCAGCATCTCCACATCATGAATCAAGTGATACAGACATCACTTAGATCTTTCATTCAAACAGTCACATAATCGAGAATCCATAGAATAGAATAGAATCCATAGAATCCCTACAGTGCAGAAGGAGGCCATTCGGCCCATCGAGTCTGCACCGACCACAATCCCACCCAGGCATATTTACCCCCACATATTTTACCCGCTAATCCCTCTAACCTACGCATCTCAGGACTCTAAGGGGCAATTTTTAACCTGGCCAATCAACCTAACCCGCACATCTTTGGCCTGTGGGAGGAAACCGGAGCACCCGGAGGAAACCCACGCAGACACGAGGAGAATGTGCAAACTCCACACAGACAGTCACCTGAGCCGGGAATCGAACCCAGGACCCTGGAGCTGTGAAGCAGCAGTGCTAACCACTGTGCTACTGTGCCGCCCTGCCAATGCTTTGATCTAGAAGCCTCCATGTGATATTGTATTTATCCTACTGGAAGAAAAGGGTGTTTTTTCTAATGAGACCATGCTGAGTACACTTTGTCAACAGGAGGATGCCATGTACATTATCTTTTCCCACCCCGTTTTTCCCTGTGGTTCTACTCCAGTCACCAGAATCATAGAAAACACCAGCACTAAAGTCCCCCCAGAAGGATGATCTTTTCCTCTTTTGAGAAGACAGAGGATTTCATCAAAGTTAGAAAGGAACTTTGCCTCAACATCTAAGCACTAATAATGGTGGCATATTGATTAAAGCTAAGTTGTCATTAACCTTTCATTTATACAATTATGGAGTTTTGGCAGTGCATCCAAGATCCTACTCCATGGACATGAAGGTCACTGTCAGCCTTCCTTTCCAGTAAAAGGTGTGCCCTTCTGCTTTTCCTTCAGCTATCTCTCCCCAGAAAGGCGCGTCTCACTGAGGATGGTGATGTTAATTTGGATGTTTTTGATGTGGACTTCTAGAAGGCATTCGATAAAGTACCTCATAAGACATTATTAACTATAATTAAACTATTGGATTTGAAAGCATATTAATAATGTTTACTCAGTTGTCTGAATAGAAGGAAACTATGGTTGAGAGTGGGTTGGTACTCCAATTGGCAGGGTGCTACTTGAGGTGTCTGCAAGGATGTGTTGGGTCCTCAATTGTATTTATTAACCACTTAGATAATGGGATAGAAGGTTACACATTCAAACTTGCTGATGATATATAGATAGATGGTATTATAATCAGTATAGATGTAAGAGTAAAATTATAATGAGATGTTGATAAAGTGAAAACAAGAGCAAATAGATTTCAATGCAGGTAAATCAGTCAATCCCCTGTAAATCAGGCAGTGCAGGTCATCTATTTTAGACCTATGGAGGATAGAAATAGGCATTTTCTAAATGGTAAAAAACTAGAAACAATAGAGGCTCAAAGAAACTTAGGGGTCCAGGTAAAGGGATCCTTAAAATATAATAAAAAGGTACAGAATAGAGGAATAAAATACAAGGGGTAGAAGTCAGGTTTCAGTTATACAAAACCCTGGTTAGAATACACCTGGGTGGCACGGTAGCACAGTGGTTAGCACTGCTGCTTCACAGCTCTAGGGACCTGGGTTCAAATCCCGGCTCGGGTCGCTATCTGTGTGGAGTTTGCACATTCTCCCTGTGTCTGCGTGGGTTTCCTCCGGGTGCTCCGGTTTCCTCCCACAGTCCAAAGATGTGTGGGCTAGGTTGATTGGCCATTCTAAATTGCCCCTTAGTGTCCCGGGATGCATAGATTAGAGGGGTTAGGGGTGGATATGTGGATAGGGCCTGGGTGGGATTGTGGTCGGTGCAGACTCGATGGGCCGAATGGCCTCTTTCTGCGCTGTAGGATTCTATGTGGTGTACTGTGAGAAATCCTGGGCATGACACTTCAGAAACGATGACCCTGGAGGGAGTGCAATGTAGATTTAATAGAATGATACCTAGTCTTCAATGATTAAGCTATGGGGAGAGATCAAACAAACTAGTATTGCCTGAATTTAGGTTAAGAGTTGATTGAGGTTCTCAAATATTAAGAAAAACATAACAGATACAGTTTGGGGAGTCCAGGCCGAGGAGACATTGTCAAAAATTAGAGCCAGACTTTTTAGGAATGAAATTATTAAACATTTCTTCATGTAAAGTTGGTAGAGGATTGGAAACTTAAATGGCAATTGAAGCTAACTTGTTAATTTTAAAACAAAAAGGTATCTGGGGAAATGGGGCAAAGGTCTTTGAAGTTAGATCAGAGCAACAATTATTTATCTTATTGAATGGCAAACATGTTCGAGGGGTGAAATGCTCTATTCCTGTTCCTTTGGTCCTTGTGGGAAAAGGCTAGATTGTTGGGCTCACTCTGGGAGATGCCTTTCTTACTTAGTGTCTGAATGTCTTCCTCCTGCTCACAATTGCTCTTAGAACCATAGAACCATAGAAAATTACAGCTCAGAAACAGGCCTTTTGGCCCTTCTTGTCTGTGCCGAACCATTTTTTGCCTAGCCCCACTGACCTGCACTTGGACCATATCCCTCCACACCCCTCTCATCCATGAACCCGCCCAAGTTTTTCTTAAATGTTAAAAGTGACCCCACATTTACCACTTTATCCGGCAGCTCATTCCACACTCCCACCACTCTCTGCGTGAAGAAGCCCCCCCTAATATTCCCTTTAAACTTTTCTCCTTTCATCCTTAACCCATGCCCTCTGTTTTATTTCTCCCCTAGCCTCAGTGGAAAAAGCCTGCTTGCATTCACTCTATCTATACCCATCAAAATCTTATACACCTCTATCAAATCTCCCCTCATTCTTCTGCGCTCCAGGGAATAAAGTCCCAACCTATTCAATCTCTCTCTGTAACTCAGCTTCTCAAGTCCCGGCAACATCCTTGTGAACCTTCTCTGCACTCTTTCAACCTTATTTACATCCTTCCTGTAACTAGGTGACCAAAACTGTACACAATACTCGAGATTCGGCCTCACCAATGCCTTATATAACCTTACCATAACACTCCAACTTTTATACTCGATACGCCGATTTATAAAGGCCAATGTACCAAAGGCACTCTTTATGACCCTATCCACCTGTGACGTCACTTTTAGGGAATTCTGTACCTGTATTCCCAGACCCCTCTGTTCAACTGCACTCTTCAGAGTCCTACCATTTACCCTGTACATTCTACTTTGGTTTGTCCTTCCAAAGTGCAATATCTCACACTTGTCTGCGTTGGACTCCATTTGCCATTTTTCAGCCCATTTTTCTAGTTGGTCCAAATCTCTCTGCAAGCTTTGAAAACTTTCCTCACTGTCCACTATACCTCCAATCTTTGTATCATCAGCAAACTTGCTGATCCAATTGACCACATTATCATCCAGATCATTGATATAGATGACAAACAACAATGGACCTGTAGGCGGGCATAAATTTTGTGGGTATTAGGATTAGAATATTTCTTAAACTATAACTCGATAAATGAAGCAAAACAGGACAGCATTCAGCCAGAAAGGTGTGAGTAAGGCAAGCAGACATCTTTTAAACACAGAAACCAGGTTGACAAAGACTCAGGAACTCGCATCAATATGCTATTCAGAAAATATCTTGAGACCTGGAAAACTTCCTGACATCCCATCAAACACCCATTGTCCAAAGGAATTCAGAGACATAAAGCAATTATCACACTCTTAAACCAAACTTTACATATTAAAACTCTAGACCAGAAAACCCATTAACGGGATAACTATAAAAGAAAACCATTTACACATCAAACTCCACACCCACAAACCTATTGAAACAGGATGATTATATCAGGAAACCACTCACAAACCATTTACATATCAAAACAGATCGTTACTATAACTATACTCCGTTTTGGCAGGCAGGCAGAGTACTTTACGGGACTGTCTTGTCTGTGTCCTGATTGTACCTCCGTCGACGTAAAACACTATAATAAACTGTGCTGCTATCGATCTTGGCTCTGGGTGCGAGTGGTGTGGTATCTGTTCACTCGCGCTAACAATTGGGGGCTCGTCCGGGATCGTGACCGCCGCTGGAACATCGCCTCTCAAACACTGGGTGAGTATCTTTACTCATTTAAAGTCCGCGGGAATTCCCAGTGCCAGCGGTGTTCCACGGCTGCCGCGATCTGAACTTGTGAACAGAGCCCGATCGAGAGCTGCACAGCGGGGTAGGTTCTTCTTTGGGCGGGTGAGCGGGGTCGCGAATTGTAATTGATTGTGTACTGTTGCATTCCGTGTATCCCTGACAGCGGACCCGACCAGACATTAGCTGACCCAAAAGGTACCTAAGGAAGACAAGGGTTAAGTGGCCGGGAGGCCGGGAGGACGTCCAGGGTTAGGGCCAATGAACGCGGACTCACGAAGTTCGGTTTAAGTCCGGGCGCTGCAAGTCGGGTAGGACCTCTGCAGGCGCGAAAGTCTGGGCCACTGGAAACAGATCCGCGAGGAGTCTGCTACATGTCCGGGCGCTACTAAGTCTGGAGCCTCTGTGAGTGCTTCGGGCACTACAAGCAGGAGACCTCTGGTAGCGCGAAAGAACGGCTACACGCCGGGGGAACTCCTACCTGCGGTCAATCCCACGCTTGTCTGCACCCAGGTCAGGGTGATTCCCGGGGAGATAGGGAAACGGCGAGCCTCTGTGGATTGATTTAGCGGTAGGATTTGGTCAGGAAAGAGTGGCCCCCGGCCCCTGTAGTCGTGGTCAGAGCCCCCCCCCGCTGTCTCTGTGAGCGGTGATCTCCCCATTACATGCAGGACGGGCTCTGCGTGTTACTGCTGAAGGTTTAAAGGTACTGACAGTGGAAACACCAAACCAGGAACCCCAGGGATACCTACACAAGTATCTGTGGGAAGCACCAAACCAGGATTAGTACACCACTGATCTTAGCTAAGAGATTCGACATGGATAGCATTGAGACCATTTTTGAATGGGGGCCGGAAGGGTCCCTCACCCGCTATCTAGCAGATAAAAACAAGAACCTAATTAAAAGCATGATTAAAACAGGGTGGAAACCCCAAGACCCCCTTGAGAGCCAACGGGAATGGTGGGCAACGGAAAAGAGGAACAAGGATGATAAGGCTTGGATCCTCATACTAAAGGCACACCTCACCCTAGCAGGGCGAGTCCATAAATACGTTCAGGATAAACAAGAAAAGGCTGAACAGAAAAAGCATGCTGCTGTGATGGCTATTAACCCCGTGTTGCCGGCACTGACCGACTTCTCCCGTGAAGCCCCATACGAGGAATGTCCCGATTGGGAGTGCTTAATAGACGAGACAAGTCCTCGGTGCCCAACAGGGGGGAGTCCCCCGGTAACCACCGATCCCCCAAACGCCAAAGCAGCACCTCTTAAGATCGAATGTATCCCAGGGGGACAAGGGAGAGACGGGCGAGGAAGGCAGGCCCAAATTAAAATGACTTATGTGTCACTCTCGCCAGGGAACACTATGAAATTACTAGAAAAGCTCCCAACCCTGCAGCCCAGGCACAGTAACGCAATTTTTTGGCAAAAGATGAAAGAGATGCAACTGTGCCACAACTTACACAACCGAGATATAGCAGGGTTAGTAAGAGCCAAGATGCCCGAGAATCACTGGGCTCGGCTCCGGGCAGAACACCAGAATGGGACTTGGTGTGCAGACCTAGACGGGAGCCGCCGGGAGCAGGAACAGGCTCTGACAGGCTTTAAAAACGATATTATCCTGACCATGGGGGAGGTCCCCGTGAGTTGGAGTGTAATAGTAGGAGTAACGCAGAAAAAGGAGGAAGGGGCTCAGGAATACGGGCGACGAAAATTCGATGCCTTTGTAGCCCACGGAGGAATGCCAGATGCAGATAGACAGAACCCGGCATTCCTCCAGTTATATAGGGATGGGCTGAGCCCAGCACACCAAGCTATCCTAAAGACAGGATTGGTAAACTTTAACACCTTCGATGAATTAGAAAACTGGGCTGTCACTGTAGACAACCAGCAAAGGAAAACACAGGGCGCCAGAGCAGGGATATCAGCGGTAGGAACTGAAGGAGGAAATTGCTACAGGTGCGGGGAATTAGGCCATTTCAAAAGGGAATGCCGAGCTATAATCCCGCACCCTCCTAATACATGTAATAAGTGCGGCAGAATCGGACACACCGAATCTACCTGCAAAGACAGAAGGATCCCAAGGAGAAAGGGAGCGCCCCCGAAGAGACTGGAGAAAACCCCGGCAAGCGCCCCAGATATAAGGGAGAACGAGGTGGTTTCGGACCCAGCGCACCTCAGCCACCAGCAGCTGCTGGACATTATACAAACCTTGGCGGCACAAAAATCTGCATGAGTGGCATCGGCCCCCGCCCCGGGAACGGACCCCCGTATCTGGGTGAATGCATCGTTAGGGGGCCAGCGATGCAAAATATTAATAGATACGGGGGCTTCGATATCCCTCACCAACATGGCACTACCCACCACCCACCGTTCCATAGTAGTAGTAGGAATAGGGGGGGATAGGACTATAGCATATCAGAGCGAAGCAGTGTTACTTGAGGTAGAGGGGATCATACTCCCCGTACACTTCTGGGTGGGCCCAAATGAAGAAGGGACAATTTTGGGAATAGACCTCCTGGGAGAGTTAGGAGCAGTGGTGGACGCTTTCAATAAGCGCCTGCTGTGGACGGCAAGGAAAGAACACAAGAGCGGGATCCAAGGATACTGGGTCCCTAATAAGAACGTAGCAGCCATAGGCATGGGGGCTCCGGCTCCGACGGCCCGAGACTGGAAGAAGGAGGGACTAGTGGGACTCTTATGTCAAGCACTACCCCGGGTCTGGGCTACAGGCAAGCAAGACTGCGGTCTCGTCACAATCCTTCCTTTACAAATACAAGGACCAGCCCATGCCCCTCATAAACAATATCCCATAAAACCCGAGGCGTTACAGGCAACCGAAACAATCGTCCAGGCTTTGGTTAAACGGGGCATCCTGAGACCCACCGTGTCCCACACAAATTCCCCGATGTGGCCCGTCCGTAAGCCAGACGGGAACTACCGACTAACCATCGACTATACCGCCCTGAATAAGGTCACCCCAAAGGAACACCCTATCGTTGCGAGCCCGGCCACTATATTTAACGGACTGCGACCTGAATATTGTATCTTCTCCGTGCTAGACATAGCAAACGGATTCTGGTCAATTCCACTCCACCCAGACTCCCAGGAGAAGTTTGCCTTCACCTGTGGAGGTAGACAGTACACCTGGACCCGTCTCCCCCAGGGATTCCACAATAGCCCCAACATATTCCACCGGGTTATGAGCAAAGCCCTCGAAAATTGTAACTTATCCCCCTATGAGAGCGCTTTTCTCCAATATGTGGATGACATCTTGATCGCCTCCACTAACCCGACGGGGCATTTGGGAGCCCTGTCAGTAATCCTGCGGGGCTTACAAACAGCAGGATTTAAGGTTAACCCAACCAAAGCACAACTCGCAAAACCAGAGGTCCGATATCTGGGGCATTACATAAGTCAGGGAAAGAAAACCCTTCCCACGGACCGAAAAACAGCAATTGCCAACATGACCCGTCCGAACACAGTTAGGGGGGTGCGTAGGGTAATGGGACTCTTTAATTACTGTCGGAATTTCATCGATCAGTTTGCATCCATAGCAGAACCTATCCAGCGATTGGTAAAAGGGGGGAGGCCGGGGGCAGAAATCATTGAATGGGGACCCGAACAAGAAACAGCATACTCCCACCTGAAATCAGAATTATTAGCGGCCCCAGCCTTATGCCTGCCCAACATAGCGAAACCGTTCCATCTTTTTTATAATGCGGAGGACGGATTCTATAGCTCCGTTGTGACTCAAGAAAGTGGGGGCACCATGAGACCTGTAGCATATTATTCGGTGCGGCAGTCCCCGATAGCCAAAGGACTACACAAATGTGTGGCAGCCCTGGACTGTGCCGCATGGGCAGTCAGGGTGTGCGAACCCATTACTATGTTAGGACAGATCATCCTGCACACAAAACATACAATAGTAGAATTATTAAACACAGGTCGACTCCGAACTGTTTCAGATGCTCGAAGGGCAACTTGGGAGGCAGTGCTCCTTCCTCAGGACCAATCTATTAAAATCGTACGAGATACCGGAAGAAACCCAGCAGAGGGGTTCCTTCCAGACGGCAGTCCACATCACTGTCCGATTAACCCAGACATGGATACAGAGGATGGGATTAGTGATCAGCCACTGGAGAACCCCGATATAATACTATACGTAGACGGGTCCCGAAGGCAGGTGGAGGGACAGTACCGCACAGGATGGGCAGTGGTAGATCAGGAAGGAACACTAATAGCAAAGGGCACCATGGGGGGGGAGACCTCTGCTCAAGTGGCCGAGCTTATAGCATTAACAAAGGCCCTTAGCGCAGGAAGGGACAAAAGGGTAAACATATACACGGACAGTCAATATGCGTTCGGGGTGGTTCACGACTATATGATAGCATGGAATAGGCGCGGATTCATTACCGCAGCGGGGGGACACATAAAACATGAAAATATAATTCGAGACCTGGCCACAGCATCCAGACTACCCTCAGAAGCAGCCGTAATTAAAATAAAAGCCCATCAAAAGACAAGGACTGTAGAGCAGAAGGGGAACCAACTAGCAGATGCCGCTGCTAAAGCTGCAGCAGGGGAAGCCCTCCCACAGATAGCTGCCATCATCTCTTCCCCCGGGGCGTCCTTAGACGAAGATGGTATATGGAGGAAAGGACATCAAGTAGTCGCCCCCTCATTCATACAGGCGGAACTACTTCGACTCCACCACGAACCAAACCACTCCGGACGGGATGGGACCCTAGCTCGTTTATCAGGAGATTGGTGGTGGCCAGGGATGGGGCGGGATGTAGCTAAGCACTGCCAAAGATGCATCATATGCGCACAGCATAACCCTGGCCGGCCCCTGAAGGTTAAACTGGCAAACCAACCCAGACCAAAGGGACCTTGGGAAAACCTCCAAATTGACTTCATCGGCCCTCTACCCACCAGTCGTGGGAAGAAGTACTGCCTGGTCCTCATTGACCAGTTCACCCGATGGGTAGAAGCCTTCCCAACCCGGGATTGCGGGGCAACCACTGTAGCCCACATCTTAGCATATGAGATAATACCCAGATGGGGAGTCCCGTTACAACTGGACTCCGACCAGGGGACACACTTCACAGGCAAGGTAATGAAACACGCATGTAAAACCTTAGGGATCCGACAGCGGTTCCATATACCATACCACCCCCAGAGTGCTGGAATGGTAGAGAGAATGAATCGCACCCTCAAGAACACGATAGCAAAAACTATCGCAGAAACAGGTCAGGGGTGGGTAGATGTCCTTCCCTGTATCCTGATGCGCCTACGGGCCACCCCAGGTCGAACCATAGGGCTCACCCCGTTCGAACTAATGACCGGGAGAGCAATGCGACTCCCCGAAAACATCGCCGTGGGAGGGGAAGAAATGACACCCCTCCGGGACAAGCTCAAACGATATGTGCAACACTTAGATTCACAACTCCGAGACCTGCACCACACAGCCAGGGACCAGCAAGCCATTAGAGACCAGGCTAAAAAGGAAAATGTCAGTCATACCCCCACCCTCCCTCGAGTAGGGGATAGGGTTTTGATTCGGATTGCCCCAGACCGACCCGGGTTTGCACCGAAATGGATGGGACCCCACGAGGTTATCCTTACCAGCGATACATGTGCGTGTGTCGATGTGAAAGGAAAAGGCCGATGGAAACATTGGTCGCAATTAAAATCCTACCACCACGGGGAAAGAGGACAGAGCAGACTGACTGAAAGGACAGAGGATGCTCCGTCCACTCCACGTATTGGCCCTTAACCATCTTTGTCCTTACAGCGGAAATCGAAATAACAACCTTTATTTTCCAACACTAAAGGAACTATATGCCAACCGAGGCATGAATGTATATATGTAGATAGAAATAAGAATAAGATAAGTAAGACAAGTTCATCACCTAATATGAACCTAACGACTGGCGGCCACCAGGTTTTATATATCCTCCCCCAACCCCTCTCCAGAACCATGTGGACCACTTGGAGGATGATCCTCGCGGCGACCTTCCTGACGAGTGCGGCACCCGAAGAACACCCCATCTACCCGCGATTCCACGGGGTAGCCTTCAACACATCCGAGGCACTATGTGTGCCAGCTGGACCGGACCCTATGAACAGTAGAACTTATCTTAACGCATGGCTACAAGTTTACCCGGGTATCAACGAGATCTGCTTCACTTGCACTTTAGAAGGACTCCGAACATGCATTCAACAGCGGGACCTCCAGAACAGAGACCAGTGCGTTTTTGGGACTCTCTGCGCCCTCCCCGACAACCCACAAGAGGCCCGACCACAGGACACTTTGAATTCAAACATGGACATTTGCGGCTATTACGGACTTGTTGAGGCTCCCGCAGTCTCATTGTATGTATGTTTTGCACCGCTTCCAACGCGGGCCCCCACGACCACAAGGCCCGAAATCTTACCCTGTCCCTTGCAAAGCAGGGGACCGGAGGGAGGACTGGTGTTGTGGAACGAGGGGGAAATTGTGTACGACAACGTAAAACATGAGGTGGTACCTGTCCTGATCGACATTTCAGGAATCCAGGTACCCAGGCATTGCTCAGAACAGGTACAGAACTTGTATCAGATGTTAGAGAGAGAGACCATAAAACGGGCCATTGACGCAATGGGGGCCACACACTACAGGGGAAACATAAACACCAACACATACCGAAGCAAACGGGGTATTATCAATGATATGCTCACAGGGCTGAATACAGGAGACACAATGATTAACTCCATTGACATCCAGGGCCTCAACAGTAAAATTGAACAGCTGAAAGGGGTAATGAAAAACATATTACAGCGGTCATTAGACCAGCAGGCGGAACAAGCATTCTTAGGGGAAGCGGGCGCCCATATCCAACTAGATGGGATTGCAGTGTTAGAAGCACATGCCCGAACTATCAATCGCCTCATAGACAGGGAAAGGGAAGACACTGCCCGGGTACAACAGGGACAGTTATGCCATGCATATGGTCAGTGGATGGTGGCACAAATACGACACAATTTGGACCAGGTACACAGGGGGGAAGTGCCCGATTGGATCGACAGCGCCCAACTAGCGCAACTCGCAGATCAGAAGGGGGTGCTGGATGACCGGACCCTGAAGGGGATGACACGAGTATATCCAGTAATCCCCGACTGCGAGGTTAGTGAGGGCACCGGGATAGGAATGGTTCTGCTAATTCCAACGGTCACACAGGATGCTGGACCATTCCCCATCTTCCGAATTGAAAATATTGGTGTTGTTAGGGGCAATGCTTCCCTCCGCTACCACATAACCGAAAACATGGCCATCTCCAAACATGGCATAATGTCCAGTGTTTCTCTCGCAGGGTGCAAGCAGAGGGGAGAGGTCACCATCTGTCCTCACCCACTGAGACAAGGAGAGGCAGCAGAATGTGGGTTTAACCGAACACAGGACTGCACCTTAGAGATTATACCCGTAGACCCACATTTCGCCCGGGCAGGATACGGGGGGCGGGGTAGATACTGTGTAGCCACCACACGTACATCATTCACATATAACGGATTAACATGCCCAATCCCCGACCCTAACTTCTGTTTTACCCCTCGCAAGCCAGTCACTATAGGTCAAGCTCACATCACCAATATCCGAAATAGGCAGACCATAGCCTTTAATGCCACAGACCCCCTAAAAGACAACCTAAGAGACTACCAAGAACCCGAGCAAGCCCCCATCCCACACCTGACCGAAGTCCTAAGGGAGCTCCGACTTAAAGTAGGACACTCCGTCCGATTATACCACCGGTTACAGTCACACATCAAAACCTTGGAACAAGATACCGAGACGGCGTTACGAAGTCAAACATGGGTACAGAAGGTGTGGGACTGGGGTCTAAATGTAAACATCCACCCCTGGGTCCGAATTACATCGCACACAGTGGTGGTCATCCAACTCATCTTAGCCCTTTCCTGGGGATTGGCTACATGTTATACCTACCGCCAGCGGAAGAGAATGAAAGCACATAAGAACTTAGTTAGAACAATTGGTATGATGGGGCAGGTAGCCAAGCGGGATGATTACTCCCGCCTACACATGATTTGACAAACTCCGGGACTCCCCTAAACTGTACGACTGCAGCGTACGGAGGCAGGAAGCACCGGACACAAAATATAATAAAGGGGAGAAAGATCGGTTAGAAAAGTGAAAAAGGAAATAAACAACAAAAATTCACTTTTGACCGACAGGGGGGACTGTAGGCGGGCATAAATTTTGTGGGTATTAGGATTAGAATATTTCTTAAACTATAACTCGATAAATGAAGCAAAACAGGACAGCATTCAGCCAGAAAGGTGTGAGTAAGGCAAGCAGACATCTTTTAAACACAGAAACCAGGTTGACAAAGACTCAGGAACTCGCATCAATATGCTATTCAGAAAATATCTTGAGACCTGGAAAACTTCCTGACATCCCATCAAACACCCATTGTCCAAAGGAATTCAGAGACATAAAGCAATTATCACACTCTTAAACCAAACTTTACATATTAAAACTCTAGACCAGAAAACCCATTAACGGGATAACTATAAAAGAAAACCATTTACACATCAAACTCCACACCCACAAACCTATTGAAACAGGATGATTATATCAGGAAACCACTCACAAACCATTTACATATCAAAACAGATCGTTACTATAACTGTACTCCGTTTTGGCAGGCAAGCAGAGTACTTTACGGGACTGTCTTGTCTGTGTCCTGATTGTACCTCCGTCGACGTAAAACACTATAATAAACTGTGCTGCTATCGATCTTGGCTCTGGGTGCGAGTGGTGTGGTATCTGTTCACTCGCGCTAACAGACCCAACACCGATCCCTGCGGCACACCACTAGTCACAGGCCTCCACTCAGAGAAGCAATCCTCCACAACCACTCTCTGGCTTCTTCCATTGAGCCAGTGTCTAATCCATGTTTGACATTCAATAAGATAAATAATTGTTGCTCCGATCTAACTTCAAAGACCTTTGCCCCACCTCCCCATGTATACTCAGTGACTGAACCTTCCTAACTAACCTCCCATGAGGGATCTTGTCAAAGGCCTTGCTGAAATCCAGGTAGACAACATCCACCGCCTTCCCTTCATCCACTTTCCTGGTAACCTCCTCGAAAAAACTCTAATAGATTGGTCAAACATGACCTACCACGCACAAAGCCACGTTGACTCTCCCTAATAAGTCCCTGTCTATCCAAATATTTGTAGATCCTATCCCTTATCACACCTTCCAATAACTTGCCCACCACCGACGTCAAACTTACTGGCCTATAATTTCCCGGATTTCTTTTGGAACCTTTTTTAAACAACGGAACAACATGAGCCATCCTCCAATCATCCGGCACCTCCCCCGTAAATACTGACATTTTAAATATGTCTGCCAGGGCCCCTGCAAGTTCAACACTAGCTTCCCTCAAGGTCCGTGGGAATACCCTGTCCGGTCCTGGGGATTTATCCACTCTGATTTGCCTCAAGACAGCAAGCACCTCCTCCCCTTTAATCTGTAAAGGTTCCATGACCTCCCTACCTGTTTGCCCTATTTCCGTAGACTCCATGCCCGTTTCCTCAGTAAATACGGGTGCAAAAAACCCATTTAATATCTCCCCCATTTCTTTCGGTTCCATACATAGCCGACCACTCTGATCTTCAAGAGGACCAATTTTATCCCTCGCTATCCTTTTGCTCCTAACATACCTATAGAAGCTCTTTGGATTTTCCTTCACTCTGTCTGCCAAAGCAACCTCATGTCTTCTTTTAGCCCTCCTGATTTCCCTCTTAAGTAGCTTCTTGCACTTTTTATACTCCTCGAGCATCTGATGTGTTCCTTGCTGCCTGTACATTTCATAAAACTCTCTCTTCCTCTTAATCAGTGTTACAATCTCCCTCGAGAACCAAGGTTCCTTATTCCTATTTACTTTGCCTTTAATCCTGACAGGAACATACAAACTCTGCACTCTCAAAATTTCTCCTTTGAAGGCCTCCCACTTTCCATTTACATCCTTACCAGAGAACAGCCTGTGCCACTCCACACTTCCCAGATCCCTTCTCATTTCATCAAATTTGGCCTTTTTCCAGTTCAGAACTTCAACCCGAGGACCAGATCTATCCTTATCCATGATCAGGTTGAAACTAATGGCATTATGATCACTGGATCCAAAGTGTTCCCTCACACTCACATCCATCACCTGCCCTAACTCATTTCCCAATAGGAGATCCAATATCGCATCCTCTCTAGTTGGCACCTCTATATACTGATGTAGAAAATTCTCCTGAACACATTTTACAAACTCTACCCCGTCTAAATCTTTAACAGTATGCGAGTCCCAATCTATATGTGGAAAATTAAAATCCCCTACTATCACAACTTTGTGTTTCTTGCAGTTGTCAGCTATCTCTCTGCTGATTTGCTCCTCCAAATCTCGCTGACTATTGGGTGGTCTATAATACAACACCATTAATGTGGTCATACCTTTCCTGTTTCTCAGCTCCACCCATAGGACCTCTGTAGACAAGCTCCCTAATCTATCCTGCCTGAGTACGCTGTAACATTTTCCCTGACCAACAATGCCACCCCCCTCCCACCTTTTATCCCTCTGCCTCTATCCTACCTGAAACATTGGAACCCCGGAACATTGAGCTGCCAGTCCTGCCCCTCCTGTAGCCAAGTTTCACTAATGTCATATTTCCATGTGTCTATCCACGCCTTCAGCTCATCTGCCTTCCCCACAATACTCCTGGCATTGAAATAGACACACCTCAAAAGGTTATTTCCACCACACTCAACCCTTCCATTTGTGATTTTACTTGAACTATCTGTCTTTTTACCCCTGCTGCACTATCTGCTCTGGCACTCTGGTTCCCATCCCCCTGCAAATATAGTTTAAACGCTCCCCAATAACACTAGCAAACCTCCCTGCAAGTATATTGGTCCCCTTGTAGTTTAGGTGTAACCCGTCTCTCTTGTACAGGTCCCACCTGCCCCAGAAGAGGTCCCATTGATCCAAGAATCGGAAACCCTGCCCCCTTCACCAGCTCCTCAGCCACGTGTTCATCCGCCCAAGCATCCTACTCCTACCCTCACTGGCATGTGCTCTTGTTATCTTTTCCTGCAGCCTTTGCCCCTATTACTCTGCATTATGTGGTTTCTCTCCTGCCTTACCTTCTTCTCAGAAGATTTTTCTCTAAGACATAACTGCAAAGATATTATGAAGTGTCTCGAGAACAAGTTGAGGTATGCTGGAATGTTGGAAGTGCTAAACATCTAAGCTTCATGACAGATGCCAGGAATTTTATCCTGCTGGTTGTGTAATGGTATGAATGGAATGACCAACAAATTACTTAAATTTTGGTTGCAGAAAGATGTTCTGCTGTTGTGTGGAGGATGTAAACTGAGTTAGAAAAGGTGTTAAGAACTAGTGGAAAGGAAGATGAGTGTAAATAGAATTTTACAGCACAGACCTATATGCTTGTTTTCCGAAAGTGCTATTTGCTTAGCCGTATTCCTCTGTCCCTTCCCTAATTACCTTTAACTCTTTTAATTTCTTAAATATTTTATGCAATTCCTTTTTAAGAGTTCATGTTGGTAGCACACGTGCTAAAGTTGGAATAATACCAAAAATATTTATTTATTTCTGGGCAATGATGATGCACAAATTTGTGGAGCGCTTTATTTTCCTTCCTCTGTTTCTGGCAGGACATGACATTTCCTATCAATCCCCTGTTAAAAATATTCAATTAAGTTCCTCCTTATTGCTTTTGTTGATTATCTTCATGTTCTCGTGTTAGCAACTCAGGAACCAGTGGAAATAAATTTTCCTGATTTACCTTTTCAAAATCTCTTTTAATTTCAAACATCACCGGAAGATCTTCTATTAATTCCCTTTGCTCTGATGAAGAGTGCTCCAGTTTCTCTGGCCCTGATGCTAAAATAAGACCTGCTGTTGACATGATGTGTGCAATTCTTTGCTCTTGAGGGGCCTCTTTTATCTGATGTTGTCGGACAAATGCCTTCTTACCACAGGAAGAGTGAAAAAGATGTTAACCCTTTTTGGATACATGTATAGAGTGAGGAATGCCAGCTGTCTTCTGGCTTGGTTTGGAAGGATGCAGTGGCTCAGAATCTTAATTTTACAACCTTCACTTCAATTAGAAGGTAATCTTTTGATTCAGGGTTTTTGTGCAGGCCACTGCTGAAGGCAGTCTGGTTTGTGAAGTGAAGAGGATGAAACAGGATACCCACGACATATCTAGGTACAATCTCAGTGGCAGCAATGGCTTTGTCACTAACAATTCAGGGTTATTCCAAATCCATTGTTGGTGGTAGCAGATAATGGACAGGAAAAGAGTTAAGTATACTTTCCAAAGTACAATAGAAGTTGGACAAAGAATCTTAAGTTTTACTCCTGGGATGCAAGCTGCACCTCAAGAAACCGGTGACCATCTGCATGAAGAAAGGTCATCATGTCCTGAATTGTTAACTCTATCTTCACATGTGCTGTTTGACCTGTTGAGATTTTCCAACATTTTCTGTTTTTATTTCAAATATGTGCTTGCTTCTTTTGTCAAATATTAAGAATCATAGAATCATAGAAACCCTACAGTGCAGAAGGAGGCCATTCGGCCCATCGAGTCTGCACCGACCACAATCCCACCCAGGCCCTACCCCCACATATTTTACCCGCTAATTCCTCTAACCTACGTATCCCAGGACTCTAAGGGGCAATTTTTTTTTTTAACCTGGCCAATCAACCTAACCCGCACATCTTTGGACTGTGGGAGGAAACCGGAGCACCCGGAGGAAACCCACGCAGACACGAGGAGAATGTGCAAACTCCACACAGACAGTGACCCGAGCCGGGAATCGAACCCAGGACCCTGGAGCTGTGAAGCAGCAGTGCTAACCACTGTGCTACCGTGCCGCCCCATGCATAGTACAAAATGGTAGGGCACGTGAAGTGCATCCACATGAAGGATGAAGAAAAGATGTCATGGGAAAGTGAAAGGACAGCACGATGAAATTAGGTCATTATACCCATGTCAGTAAAGATTGCAACTTTACCCATTATTCATATATGTGTGTATGTGTGCATTTTATTATGCATATATTTAATGGCTTATAAGATTAATGATTTGTAGCTCAGTAAGGTATAAAAACATGTGAAATTTGGATTTTGATTGGATAAAGTTTGAACTCAAAGTCTACAATCATTAACTTGCTCCCTCAATTTAAGTTTCTTAATTTGTAAATATTTATCTTATTTGGAGGAACATTTGAATAAATGATACTTTGCTTGCATGTGTATTGTCTTAGCATCATTAATTTAAAATGAGCTAGCTAATGTTGAACCTCTCAAGATTATTAGAGGGAGAATGGCTCTTTTTCGTTTAGCGCTGATTAATAATCCATATTTGCTTTTGATAAATATGACCCATGACCCAGTTCCCTTGCTAGACATGACCTGTGATGCAAAGGCATCAATAACTCTGGTCTACAGCAATAACCAAATGCTTCAAAAGCTTGTGCCCCCTTTGTCCCTTTCCCGTCTTTTTGTCACTTTTTGTGTCTGGTACCAGTTCCTACTGTAGTCTACCTACATTTCAAAAATATTTCATTGATTGTAAAACACTTGGAACATTTTGAGGCCATGAAAGGTGCTCCACAAAAGGAAGTCTTTCTTTCTTCTTATTTGTAGCCCAAAAAAGGCTGACTATGGCAACCTGACTATGTCACAGTCAGCACCACAACTATTGCCTTCCTTCCTGCACTGCATGCTATAATTAGGTATAATGAGACACTATTGTAACTGTCAACAGAAAACAGTTGAAAATTAGACAAATTAGACAATTTATAGTTAGACAAAGTTTTCATTGGCAAAATGGTATAGCTTAAAATTAGACTCTATCTTGCCAACATAACACAGATAATAATCAGGTAATAATTACAGGTAGATTATAGATAACATATTGAAGACGAGAGGTACATCTGAAGGACTTACGAATAATGAAGAGGAAGTGAGTTTTTGGGTTAGCAGTAGCAATGAAAAATGCTCTGCTTTTGTACACTTGAGTTGTACTGGAATATTGTAACATTGCATAGAAGGAATTTGGACTTTTGAAGGGGAATGGAGTGTGATGGCTGAATAAGTGAGTGGTTGGGAGGATGCCTGGCATTTCTGGGGGTGGAGGATTGCAGGATATGGAAATCTGTTGGCACTGAGATGCCAGGTTCTAAAAGCACAATCGGTGGGGAATTTTCACAGTTTGACAGCGCTAGATGGGGGATGGAGTCTGACAGCAAAGAAGAGTGGCAATGTTGTTCGCGGGCAGAGGTCCAGGTGTAGTGTGAGAGGGTGTGTCAGTACTGAGTATAAAGGGATTTCTGTCTGTGGCAACACTGAGGAACAGGAAATTAGAATTGGAGTTTGCAACATTGGAGAAAGTGACAGAAAGTTCTTCCCCATAGTCATGTATGTTAGGAATGGATTAACACACCTTCCAATTAAGTCCTAATATGATGTCAATTATTCAATAGAAGTCACTGATATATAAAGGGATCACAGGTGGCACTATTTTGTTGGTGGAGAATTGTGTGTGAAGTTGGATCAAAGAAATAAAGGTATTTTATGAAGAAGCAGAACTTGTGTCTCCTTTACTCTACAACAACTGAGAAGTTCAAATAGTGGTATCAGAGGATGATTGTTGGTTTCAAGTAAAGGGCTGTGAGTTACAACTTTTTTTGGGAAAAAAAGACTTCACTCAAATTCTAAATCAACAAAGGAGTGTGTCGGAGACAACAAAATGGCTGAACCCAGGATAAAAATGTTAGGATATGACTATCCACCATTGTTTTCAGAAACTGAACCTTATCACGAATAAATAAGTGATGTCATTGGGCCTGATTTTATCATTTTGAGTCTAAGTGCTGAATCCGGGCGTCACAGGGGCGGCACGGTAGCACAGTGGTTAGCACTGCTGCTTTACAGCTCCAGGGACCTGGGTTCGATTCCTGGCTTGGGTCACTGTCTGTGTGGAGTTTGCACATTCTCCTCGTGTCTGCGTGGGTTTCCTCCGGGTGCTCCGGTTTCCTCCCACAGTCCAAAGATGTGCGGGTTAGGTTGATTGGCCATGCTAAAATTACCCCTTAGTGTCCTGGGATGCATAGATTAAAGGGATTAGCGGGTAAAATATGTAGGGATATGGGGGTAGGGCCTGGGTGGGATTGTGGTCGGTGCAGACTCAGTGGGCCAAATGGCCTCTTTCTGTACTGTAGGGTTTCTATGATGAAATAGATTCGCGCCTGGAATCCTCTTTCCAGCGTGCCCATACGTGTTTTGCAGGCTCCGGTCCGATTCGCGCTGTGGGCGGAGCTTAGCGCTGGCAGACCGATCGGAGCTCTGAACGGCGCATGCGCAGTTAAAAAAAAAAATCTGACAGAGCGCGCCCAGGCGCGAAAGAAAAAAAAAGCAGAAAGTGGAGAGAGCAGCTCTCTGACGATCATCCTCGGGCGTGGGGGTCCGCTGCCAGTCTGCGGCCGATCCCTCCTCCCCACCGGAGGAACGAATCCCTCCTCTCCGGAGTGGACGTGCGGCCATGCCATCCCACAAACCTTCAGGATAAAGCAATTCCTCGCTAAGAAGATGAAGCAGAACCGGCCGATTCCACAGTGGATCCGCGTGAAAACCGGCTACAAGATCAGTACAAGTCCAAGAGGAGACACTGGAGAAGGACCAAGCTGGGCCTGTAAAGGGATACACCATCACTGGTACACTACCAGCCACAGCCATCTCTCCCGCTCTCTTGCCCCTGCAGGGAAGAGTAATCTGTAATTATTTATTTATTTATTTAAAAAAAAATCCCTACAGTGCAGGAGGAGGCCATTCGGCCCATCGAGTCTGCACCGACCACAATCCCACCCAGGCCCCACTCCTGCAATCCCGCATATTTACCCTACTAATCCCCTGAGATTAGGGTCAATTTATCATGGCCAATCAACCTAACCCGCACATTTTTGGACTGTGGGAGGAAACCCACGCAGACATGGGGAGAATGTGCAAACTCCACACAGACAGTGACCCAAGCCGGGATTCGAAGCCAAGCCCCTGCGCTGTGAGGCGGCAGTGCTAACCACTGTGCCACCGTGCCACTTGCAAATATAACAAAAGGACAAAATTTCTTTCTAACCATCCCATTACATGTAGGTTCATCCTCAGGATCCATAACTGAGGCTGACGCAGCCAGCTGACTACCACATCGTTTTGCCTGAAATGACTTTCGCAGACGTACCATGGGGGAGCCGGGCTCTTGAGGGTCTAGGCCTGCTTTCGGGCAAAACGGATGTTAAACTGTTCCCCACGTTGGTGTCAGGTGTTGGGAGGTGTGTTGCTCACAGGGAGGGGGGTGTCAGATGGGCTGGAGATGCCCAGCGTTCCCTGACTGGAGGGCCCTGGGCTGTATTCCAGAGTCCCCTGTGCTCCTCCATGGGATGGAGGGGCATCTGGTGTCAGATCCAGAAGCCCCACCATGCTCTGGTGCTGACATTCCCACCAGTGCCTGCAACATGCAGTCGAAGCCCTGCACCATGGTGCAGACATCTCCTGCCATGGAGTACATGTTCTTCACCAAGGTTTCCACTGTGAATGCCCACCTCGCACTGTTGGCCTTGGTGATGACACAATCTTCTCGGGTAGAAGGCGACGGGACTCCTCCAATCAGCTTTGCACTTTGAGGAGGGATGCTTTCATCCATTTCTGAGATTTGCGACTCTGCCTTTGTAGCTCCAGCTGCTGTGAGACAACTGGGCTCAGGAGCACATCATCGGCAAGGGGCTCAGCAGAGTCCTGGGTCCCAGTATCCATCCGAGTGCCAATTCATTGGGACATCCCTGCCTCCATCTGCTGTGGATCTTCAGCTGTGATACACTCACCAGTGAGTGACCCAGAAGCCTGTCTACTTACTGGACCCACTGAGGTATGAGTACCTGTGCTGGTGTCAGGTGTGGCCATGATGTAGAGATGCCGGCGTTGGACTGGGGTAAGCACAGTAAGAAGTTTCACAACACTAGGTTAAAGTCCAACAGGTTTATTTGGTAGTTATTTACCAAATAAACCTGTTGGACTTTAACCTGGTGTTGTGCGACTTCTTACTGTCAGGTGTGGGTGAAGCTGTGACGCCTCTTCAATGGTAGGGTTGGAGAATCCCCCTCTGAACTGCTGAAGTCTAGTAGGTACAGGGTGTATGAGGATGGCCTGTTCTGTTGGCTGGCCTGCAAGAAAAGGGATATGGCATTACAGGGGATATGGAGGAAACATTAATTACTCACTTGAGATGTGAGGAAAGACAGCATATGTGTTGAGGATTCTCACATTTCTCTGCTGCCTCCACTTCACCAGCAGCACAGTCACGCTCTTCCTCCTCCCCGGCCAGATTGAGGGTTCGCTTCTTAAAACGTGTGAGGGTTATCAGCTCGGGTGTGACTCCAGCTGGCTGTGCTTGCTCACACCTGTTGTGGTTGAGTTTGTCCTGCAATGACACAGAGAGGAAGAGTGTAGGTGGGAGTGTTGACATTTACGATGGTGATGAGGTGTGGCAGGGGTGGGATCTGGAGTGTGAGGAGCACTGCAGCTACTTGGGGAACATGGTACCTGGTGTTGGCGAAGGCCAAGGTGGCTGAATGAGAGAAAGGATTGTGGGTGCGAAGGTGTCCAGTGAGAGACTGGGGGTGGCTGAGCGAAGAAGATCATTCATCTTCTTCCAACATTGGTTCACCTGAAGAAGGAGCTTAAGGCTCCGAAAGCTTGTGGCTTTTGCTACCAAATAAACCTGTTGGACTTTAACCTGGTGTTGTTAAACCTCTTGCTGTGTTTACCCCAGTCCAACGCCGGCATCTCCACATAGTGATTTCAGGCAGCTCCGTGATCAACATCTGCATTCCCGCCCATTAGCTGTGCACATTCTGAAGTGGCCAGGTAACTTTAACCTCCATGCCACCCCACCCCCTTCCGGTCGCCTGGCAGGATTCTAAATCACTGCAGCACTTCATTCTGTAGCAGAGATTTTCATGTCTCCCTGTCAGGAGCTACAGGTGGACTCACTGCTCTGAAGTCCTCTGACAGAGAGCAGATGTCAGTTTCACTTGGGTGGGGGGGGGGATTCCAGTCTGCCCAGTTATGCACTCAGCCCCAATGCATACACACGGCTTTGATTTGAAGGTGCTGTGGCTTCCCAGTGAGTATGGATTGCTGAAACTCTCTGCATTATATTTGAAGCTTTTGATCTGTAATAAGTTCAGCATGCAGTGCCTCACAAAAGATTCAGCTGTCAGATCAAAGGATTTCTATCATCCTCCAGCCATCTGTGTTTATTTTGATTTCCCTGACTGCACCTCAAGTACGCCATTGATCCTGACTGCAATGTGGATCGAGTCTAAGCCTGATTGAAAGTCTGTGGTTTCACTTCTTCTTGGCAGTGCACTGTTTGCACTACAAAGGTGCTTGGTCTGAAAAAAGGGAGGCTGAGTGGGGGGTCTGAGAGGGAGTTGGGGACTGAAGGGGGATGGGAGCCTGAATGGGGTCTGAGGTGGTGGTAGGGGGGGGAGGGGGCTGAGTGGAGGGTCTGAGGTGGGAAGGGGGCTGAATGAGGGTCTGACAAGGGAGGGAGCTGAGCGGGGCATTTGTGTCAGGTCACCCTCGTGCCTGCGTGGGGGCATCTTCAGATTGTGCCAAATAGGTGGGAATCAGATATTGGGATGGACCAATAGAAATGTCACTATATCGGGTGTCGTATTGCAATTTGACATGATAAAGACTGACAATTTAATATGCAATGAAATCGAATTAAACTAAAGACTTAGATAAGAAAAAAAGGTATAATTGTATTTGAATTTTGGCACAAGGTTGAGATCTTTGGATGGCTTAGTGGTACTCTGTGCTGCTTGGCAATCTGAGAATCTCCTTTCGGCCAAAGTATTGTATCTGTCTAATGTATGTCTTTGTTCTTTGTACTGTTTATATGTTTTATAATAAAATTAGTTTTGGAAAATAAATTTAATACGCTTTAAATCAATTTCATTTACCTTTGCGAAAAATATTAAATAGAGTTATTTTAATATTTTCTAAAAACATTTTGGACACCGAGTACAGAATTCCCCAGTTCAATTTGATGATGGTACAGGATGTCCTTAGAACATTGATGATTGGGCGAATGCATCTGCTAGAATGGGTGAGTATATTTTTATTAAAAAATTGCTCACGTTACATTTCAATCGGGAGGTGCACACTAGATCGCCAAAATCCAGGATATATCTGAATTCTTGTGGGATCGCAAAGGTAAAACTGATAGCAGTAGTTCTGCACTTTGAGTGGATGAAAACGTAGAAGTAAAGAGGCGTGCTTAATTCGGGGGGGCCAGGGTGGAAAAGATCTGGTCCTGCTGCCAAGGACGTAACCTAGCTGTGGGAAAGACATAGGAGAGACGATAGTTTACTTATAAGTAGTTGTTAGGGAGAGAAAAGGAGGCGTTACGGTTGATGAAGTTTTTAAGAAGACCCGTGGAGAAAGGAAGTAGCCGTTAGGGACGGAAAGGGAGGTGTTACGACTGATGAAGTTTTTAAGAAGCCCTGTGGAGAGGCGAAGTTAAGTTAGAGAGGAAGTTATACCTTCGACAGGAGTCATGGGTTTAATTTAGGATTGTCAGAAAAAGGGTCTGGAGAATAAGGAAATAGAGGGAAAATAGCAAATTAATTTACGAACAGAACTCAGGAAATTAATAAAAAGAACTCAAAAGCTTGTAGACACTAGAAAAAAAAGGGCTTACAGAAAAACAGCTCCAAGGTTAAAGAATGCTGTGTGCAAAAAGGGCACATCGCCAAAGATTGCTGGAAACAAGCCAAGTTTGAAATAAGCAGAAAGTTAACCCATTCAGTCCTAAACAGGATGAATCTTTATGTTTTAAAGATTTGCACCAAGTAGTAGGAATTGTTAATTCAAATCAAAATCTAATAGGAAAAAGGGAGAATGTTTAATGGAAATTACACAAAATAAGGTGGATGGGGAAGTGTGAAGTTTACATTTGCCCCTGTTGGATAACTTGTGATAACAGCGTCAGCTAACTTAAGGCTATTCAACGATGGTAGTAACCTAACAGCATTTTGATTGGATTGTGAGGAGTGAAAGTTTAAAATCAGCAAACTTGTCAGGGAAAGGCACTAATGAAAAGTGGAACTTTTTCAAGGAACAAATACTGCGTGTCCTTGATAGGTATGTCCCTGCCAGGCAGAGAGGAAATGGCCGAGTGAGGGAACCATGGTTCACAAAAGAGGTGGAATGTCTTGTCAAGAGGAAGAAGGAAGCGTATGTAAGGTTGAGAAAACAAGGTTCAGTTGGCTCGATGGAGGGTTACAAGTTAGCAAGAAATGAGCTGAAAAAGGGGCTTAGGAGAGCTAGGAGGGGGCATGAGAAGTCCTTGGCGGGTCGGATCAAGGAAAACCCCAAGGCTTTTTACTCTTATGTGAGGAATAAAAGAATGACCAGGGTGAAGTTGGGGCCGGTCAAGGACGGCAGTGGGAATTTGTGCATGGAGTCAGAAGAGATAGGAGAGGTAATGAATGAATACTTTTCTGTTCACCAAGGAGAGGGGCCATGTTTTTGAGGAAGAGAGGGTGTCACAGGCTGTTAGGCTGGAGGAAGTAGATGTTCGGAGGGAAGATGTACTAGCAATTTTGAACAAACTGAAAGTTGATAAGTCCCCTGGGCCTGATGAAATATATCCTAGGAGTCTTTGGGAGGCAAGGGATGAGATAGCAGAGCCTTTGGCATTGATCTTTGCGTCCTCACTGTCCACAGGGGTGGTGCCAGAGGACTGGAGAGTGGCGAATGTAGTTCCTCTGTTTAAGAAAGGGAATAGAAATGACCCTGGTAATTATAGGCCGGTTAGTCTTACTTCGGTGGTCGGTAAGTTGATGGAAAAGGTCCTCAGGGATAGGATTTACGACCATTTAGAAAGATGCAGCTTAATCCGGGATAGTCAGCACGGATTTGTGAAGGGCAAGTCTTGCCTCACAAGTTTGATAGACGTTTTTGAGGAGGTAACTAAGTGTGTAGATGAAGGTAGTGCAGTTGATGTCATATACATGGATTTTAGTAAGGCGTTTGATAAAGTCCCCCATGGTCGGCTTATGAAGAAAGTAAGGATTTGTGGGATAGAGGGAAGTTTGGCCGATTGGATAGGTAACTGGCTATCTAACAGAAGACAGAGGGTGGTGGTGGATGGAAAATTTTCGGACTGGAAACCGGTTACCAGCGGAGTGCCACAGGGATCAGTGCTTGGTCCTCTGCTATTTGTCATTTTTATAAATAACTTGGAGGAGGGGGCTGAAGGGTGGATCAGTAAATTTGCTGATGACACCAAGATTGGTGGAGTAGTGGATGAGGTGGAGGGCTGTTGTAAGCTGCAAAGAGATATAGATAGGATGCAGAGTTGGGCTGAAAAATGGCAAATGGAGTTTAACCCTGACAAATGCGGTGATTCATTTTGGTAGGACAAATTTAAATGTGGATTACAGGGTCAAAGGTAGGGTTCTGAAGAATGTGGAGGAACAGAGAGATCTTGGGGTTCATATCCATAGATCTCTGAAGGTTGCCACTCAAGTGGATAGAGCCGTGAAGAAGGCCTATAGTGTGTTGGCGTTCATTAACAGGGGGTTTGAGTTTAAGAGCCATGGGGTTATGCTGCAACTGTACAGGACCTTGGTGAGACCACATTTGGAATATTGTGTGCAGTTCTGGTCATCTCACTATAAGAAGGATGGAAAGAGATTTACCAGGACGCTGCCTGGTTTGGAGGGTAGGTCTTATGAGGAAAGGTTGAGGGAACTTGGGCTTTTCTCTTTGGAGCGGAGGAGGTTGAGAGGAGACTTGATAGAGGTTTATAAGATGATGAGGGGGATAGATAGAGTGAACGTTCAAAGACTATTTCCTCGGGTGAATGGAGTGGTAACAGGGGGCATAACTATAGGGTTCATGGTGGGAGATATAGGAAGGATGTCCGAGGTAGGTTTTTTACTCAGAGAGTGGTTGGGGTGTGGTATGGACTGATAGTGGAATCAGAAACTTTAGGAACATTTAAGAAGCTATTGGAAAGGCACATGGAGTACTTCGGGATGATAGGGAGGAAATAGCGTGATTTGGGTTTCAGACAAAGCTCGGCACAACATCGTGGGCCGAAGGGCCTGTTCTGTGCTGTACTGTTCTATGTTCTATGTTCTATGTTCAAACTAATCATGAGAATGAGATAAGTAGTCCAGAACACAGAGTACACTTAGATATAAATTTTAAATATGGGAAAGTTGGAAATAGCAACAGATGTAAGGTGGGCTCAAAACGGAATTAATTCAGTAGAATAAGTAAACATTGAAGGAAGTGAACAGGATGATTAATAGACATTAGAAAGCCCATATCACTGACATACAAAGAATGTGTTAAAGCAAACTACTTTAATACAATGATGTTATTTAAGATAAAGAATGAGTAATCAAAATAATTAACTACCTGGAATCAAATTCAAAGTTTGATATCTGTTTCAAAGATGTTATTATGTTGTAGAAATCAGTAAGATAAAGAGGAATTCCAGAGGACTGCAAGAAGGTTATATATTATGTTCAAAGACTTCTCACCAGAAAAAGGATAAGACAAGTGTTGAAGACTGTTCAATTATTGCAGGAATTTTTTGGAAGATTACGCAGTGCTTGTAAAGCGCTTACAGGATTCTATCAAAGGGGGAAGAGTTAGAAGGGAGAAAGTAGAGTGAAAAAAAAGAAAACCAGACTTTTACTGATTTAATATTAGCCATGGTCAGAGTCCTGGCTTTAGGCGTACCCAAACTCAACCATTCCACAGCTTTTGTCAGGGAAATGATGTAATACAGTTGCAGTGGTCACACAGAGACATGGAGATAAAGTAAGGCCAGTAGGATATTATTCAGCCCGGTTGGACTCAGTTGCTCGGGAAATGCACAGATGTGTAAGAACATTAGCTTGCGCCTGATGGGCCATAAGTGAGGGGGAGGTCACCCATTATTTGTGGGTTGGGGAGGATGCCCCTCTTTGGTGAGGGGTTGGCGGTACTTCCCTGGTCAGTGGGGGGGGAGGGGTGGGTGGGCACCAATTCATTTTTGGGAAGGGGGCGGGGGGGGGGGCAGTAAACATGTGGAAATCTGTTCACCATTTAGAGATGGCGGCTCAGTCTCAGAACAGTGTGGCTGGCAGATGGTTTGCCCAATTTACCTAAATTAGCATCTGCTAATTAGACGTTGCTAATGTCAACAGGAATCCCTCCAGGTTTGTCGCTGGCATAAGCACTTAGTATCAAATCGGGAGAATTGCGGCCAATGTCCCAAGCTCCAGAAGGCATGGAAGGAGGAATATGCCATGTGAATGATATGCTAGTACATCAGCTCCATGAGAGAAGAGCATGACCATAGATATGGACAGACCTGTAAGTCTTACCAGATGCAGACCTAACATTGAATGAAAAATGTGATTTCACCAAACGTATGATTACTTTCTAGGTCAGATTGTATTAGCTCTGGAATAATAGTTGACCCAAAAGGAGAAACCACAGTGCCTTAGTATCTTTGGAAAGAAAGCCAATCAATACTTGGACTCACTATTCAGATCCCGATGGAGATGAAGAAGAAGAAACAGTACGCAGCTCTACAACCACCGAGGAGAAGAGCACTCATATTGAATGAAGAGAGAGTTCAGAATGTCTTCAAACTCAGAAAGAGATCAGAATAAAATCAGAGATTGGTCAAGGGACCTCAGACATTTGAATGCTGAGAATTTGGGGGAATATGTAGGAGGATATACATAATTGGGATAAAGACTTGTGGGGAGATGTAGCTTAAAGAACAAAGAAAATTACAGCACAGGAGCAGGCCTTTCAGCCCTCCAAGCCTGCACCGACCATGCTGCCCCTGTGAACTAAAACACCCTACCTTCCAGGGACCATATCCCTCTATTCCCATCCTATTTGTGTATTTGTCAAGATGTCCCTTAAAAGTCATTATCATATCTGCTTCCAATACCTTCCCCAGCAGCGAGTTCCAAGCACCCAGCATCCTCTGTGTAAAAAAACTTGCCTCGTACATCTCCTTTAAACCTTGCCCCTCACACCTCACAAAGGGCTAAGATCAGAAGCACATGATGTTGATGTAATGATAATGTAACACTACATGATTGAGTAACAGAGATCTGGAGGTAGTGGAAGTGCCAACCTCATGAGAGGTCCCAATATGTATTTGTGGCTGTAAAGGAAGAGTAATTGGTTTAATAAACTACAGTCTCAAAAACCTTACTTTGGGAGAATAGACAAACCCCAAAGAACCCCACCTAGATCCCGAATATACAATGGAACACCACCATCAGGAAGTTTGACTCCATGTCACACACCATCCCACTTGGAAATATGTTGTAATTCCTTCATTGTCACTGGGTGAAAATGCTGGAACTCCCTCCCTCACAGTACCGTGGGTGCACCTACACAACATGGACTGCGATTGTTCAAGAAGGCAGCTCACCACAACCTTCTCAAGAACAATTAGGGATGAGCATAAAAGCTGACCAGTCCAGCAAAATCCAGAAGTCCCATGAAAAATTGATAAAAAATAGAAACAGAAACTATAATGCTCAAAGAAGAAGGGTTATCCTCAGATCAACACTTGCAGATCAGTGATCCAGAAGTGACCAAGGAGTTCCTCATCATCCCTGATCAGGTTCTTCAGACAACACTGCCCAAGGCCAGAATGTGATGTCAAAATGGGATTATCTGTGCAATACTGTATTCATTGCATATGGGAAAATCAATCAGAGGAATGTAGCCAATTACTGCAACCAAGTGGAGAACCCTCATGGACTATAATTAAGTCGCCAACAAACAAAATCTAGATGCTCTCAGAGCTGCCTGAATCAAGTGTCACAAGACTGATTATCAGTGCACCAATCAATACTGGTTGAAACTTTGCAATAGCATACAATCTGTTGCTGAATCTGGGGATGCTAGAAGGATGCATGAAGGAATAAAGAAAACAAAGGCCCATAAGCAGCAAAATCAGCCCTCACGCAGTCAAAGACCGGGATGATCACCACTGAACCTGGCAAGTAGATGCAAAGGTGGATGAAGCACTATCTTGAACTCTATGCAATGGAGAACGTTATCACTGAAGAAGCTCTCAGAACCATTCAAGACTTTCCTGTCATAAAGGAGTGGGACAACGAGCCCATTATAGTAGAGTTCAACAAGGCCATTGACCATCTTGCCAGTGGTAAAGCCCCAGGAAATGAAGACGTTCTACCTGAAATAATCAAAAATGGAAAACCAGCACTGCTGCAGCATTTCTGTGAAGAAAAACTGTTGTGTCTCAGCTGAAAGAAAAGATTTGTGTCTCAAGACATGTGTGATGCTAAATAGTCACCTTGTACAAAAACAAAGAAGATCATAGTGACTGCAACACTTACAATCTCTCTGTTGAATATTGTGGGAAGGCCTTTGCTCACATTACTCTGACCAGATGTAGAGCCTGGCATCATACATCTGCCCTGAGTCTCAGTGTGGTTTTAGAGCTGGCAGATAGACAGATGATATGATTTTCTTTTTTGGTAGTTATAGAAATGCTGTGAAAGGTGCAGACTACTCTTGTCAGCAGAGGGGGACCCTTTAAACTGCTGCAGAACCTAAGCTGGGCATCATTTCTTTTTTCAACAAGAATATTCACAATTTTGTCAGTTATAATGGAGCATCATCGGAGGTTTTCAAGATCAGCAGCAAGGTAAAGCAGGACTGTGTCTTGGTACCAACTCTCGTTTGCATATTTCTCTCCAGCCTGCTCTTGTATGTTTTTGGTGACTCAAATGAGTGTGTCTGCATTCCAGCGCCAATGGCAAGTGGTTCAATTTGGCAAGACTGGTGTGCCAAAATCTAAGGGCATAATATCCTAGTTTGTGAGTTGCTGCTTGCTGATGACGTTGCACTGACAACTCATTAAATTTCACTGCAACAGCTTGTAGATCAGATCTCCTGGGCCTGCAAGGTTTTGGACTGACAATCAGTGTCAGGAGACCAAAGTTATGGTCCAGGACATAAAGATTCCACACTCCATCAACATCGATAATCTCACTCTGGAGGTCATCGACATCTTCACAAACATTGAATCAACAATTACCAGCAACCTGTCTCTTGATGTTGAAATCAGCACCAGTACTGACAAGGCTGCAGCTACGATGTCAAAGTTGAAAGGGTGAGTGTGTTCCAACTAAAAACTAACCGAAAATACAAATCTCCATGTGTAGCAGGCTTGTGTTCTCATCATCTTCCTTTGTGATGCATGGACAACTTATGCAAGCCAAAAAAAATGGCTGAACATTTTTTATCATTGTTGTAGGTTTAGCGTAGGTTGTCCTTGGATCAATAGAGATTGCTGGAGGCAAGGCAGTTGGTAGACATTACCTTTTATTTAACATTCATCTAACTATATACAGTATAAGGGCTATCAAGAGGCTTCATATGTCTTTTAGCATACTCTTTTGTCATGTAATCTTACATCACTGATCTATTTACATATTTCACAGAAATCATAATCCCTGCCATTGCAGTCAGTGCCTCCTCCTGTATGGATATTGAAAGGACAATAAAAAAAGTGTGTGGGTAGCATGGTGGCAAAGTGGTTAGCACTGCTGCCTCACAGCTCCAGGGACCTGTGTTCGATTCCCAGCTTGGGTCACTGTCTGTGTGGAGTTTGCACGTGTCCCCGTGTCTGTGTGGTTTCCTCCCACAGTGGAAAGATGTGAGGGTTAGGTGCATTGGCCATGCTAAATTGCCGCTTAGTGCCCCGGGATATGTAGGCTAGAGGGATTAGCAGGGTAAATTTGTGGGGTTACAGGGATAAGTCCTAGGTGGGATTGTTGTCAGTGCAGACTCAATGGTCTGACTGGCCTCCTTCTGCACTGTAGGGTTTCTATGATTTCTATGAACATTAACTCTACATCTCCCCCTACTCTCTGACTCTATTCAATACATTACTTATATTAACCCATATCTCCCCCTGAAGTCTTTGTTGTGGCGATTTCACCAATCTCCCTGACTTTGTTTTTAGCTCTCTGAGTATGTATAGTCAGGATGTCAAGTTCAGCATATTCTCTCTAGAACTCGGTAGAGCAGTAGGTGAATCATCAAAGACTATCAGTTCTTTGTTCAGGTCATCTCGCTGTTCCTCTGGGTACTGGTCTATTCCATTCATGGTCTTCTTCTTGTAGGTACAAATGTGCTTTTGTTTCTTCTCATTATTCTATTTTCAGTTTCTACAAGATAAGATCGAAAGCCGGCTTTCACTGGTCATGAATCTATACCTATTTACTTGGCTGGAGTTCTGATATGTTATGCACTCTATGGTGCTGATATAGTTTCTGGTTTGATTTGCATGGTACTCATCCTCCTTCTCCCTTACTCTTTCTGCTTTAGGGCATGGCATAAGCATGTGCAGAAGATAAGGAAGTTCAGTTCACTGTTATCTTCCCATCAGAAGTTTGGATGGAGTCAATTCATTCAGAAGTACAAAGAACAAAGAAAAGTACAGCACAGGAACAGGCTCTTCAACCCTCCAAGCCTGTGCTGATCATGATGCCCTAACTAAAAAAGAAACCTTCTGCCCACGGTCCATATCCCTCTATTTCCTCCCTATTCATATACCCATCCAGATGCCTCTTAAATGTTGCTAATATGCCCACTTCCAACACATCCTCTGGCAGTGTGTTCCAGGCACCCACCACTCTCTGCGTGGAAAAGCTTCGCCCCGCACATCTCAAAGAACAAAGAACAAAGAACAGTACAGCACAGGAAACAGGCCCTTCGGCCCTCCAAGCCTGTGCCGCTCCTTGGTCCAACTAGACCAATCGTTTGTATCCCTCCATTCCCAGGCTGCTCATGTGACTATCCAGGTAAGTCTTAAACGATGTCAGCGTGCCTGCCTCCACCACCCTACTTGGCAGCGCATTCCAGGCCCCCACCACCCTCTGTGTAAAAAACGTCCCTCTGATGTCTGAGTTATACTTCGCCCCTCTCAGCTTGAGCCCGTGACCCCTAGTGATCGTCACCTCCGACCTGGGAAAAAGCTTCCCACTGTTCACCCTATCTATACCCTTCATAATCTTGTATACCTCTATTAGATCTCCCCTCATTCTCCGTCTTTCCAAGGAGAACAACCCCAGTCTACCCAATCTCTCCTCATAGCTAAGACCCTCCATACCAGGCAACATCCTGGTAAACCTTCTCTTCACTCTCTCCAATGCCTCCACGTCCTTCTGGTAGTGCGGCGACCAGAACTGGACGCAGTACTCCAAATGTGGCCTAACCAGCGTTCTATACAGCTGCATCATCAGACTCCAGCTTTTATACTCTATACCCCGTCCTATAAAGGCAAGCATACCATATGCCTTCTTCACCACCTTCTCCACCTGTGTTGCCACCTTCAAGGATTTGTGGACTTGCACACCTAGGTCCCTCTGTGTTTCTATACTCCTGATGACTCTGCCATTTATTGTATAACTCCTCCCTACATTATTTCTTCCAAAATGCATCACTTCGCATTTATCCGGATTAAATTCCATCTGCCACCTCTCCGCCCAATTTTCAAGCCTATCTATATCCTGCTGCATTGCCCGACAATGCTCTTCGCTATCCGCAATTCCAGCCATCTTCGTGTCATCCGCAAACTTGCTGATTACACCAGTTACACCTTCTTCCAAATCATTTATATATATCACAAATAGCAGAGGTCCCAGTACAGAGCCCTGCGGAACACCACTGGTCTCAGACCTCCAGCCGGAAAAAGACCCTTCGACCACTACCCTCTGTCTCCTATGGCCAAGCCAGTTCTCCACCCATCTAGCCACTTCTCCTTGTATCCCATGAGCCTTAACCTTCTTAACCAACCTGCCATGTGGGACTTTGTCAAATGCCTTACTGAAATCCATATAGACGACATCCACGGCCCTTCCTTCATCAACCGTTTTTGTCACTTCCTCAAAAAACTCCACCAAATTTGTAAGGCACGACCTCCCTCTTACAAAACCATGCTGTCTGTCACTAATGAGATTGTTCTGTTCTAAATGCACATACATCCTGTCTCTAAGAATCCTCTCCAACAACTTCCCTACCACGGACGTCAAGCTCACCGGCCTATAATTACCTGGGTTATCCCTGCTACCCTTCTTAAACAACGGGACCACATTCGCTATCCTCCAATCCTCAGGGACCTCACTTAAACTTTCCTCCTCTCACCTTGAACCTGTGCCCCCTTATAATTGATTCTTCCACCCTTGGAAAAAGCCTCTGACCATCCACCCTGTCTATGCCTCTCATAATTTTGTAGACCTCTGTCAGGTCTCCCCTCAGCCTCCGTCTTTCCAGTGAAAACAATCCTAGTTTATTCAACCTCTTCCTCATTGCCAACCCTCGAGACCAAGCAACATCTTGGTGAACCTTCTTTGCACTCTTCCTAAAGCTTCCACTTCCTTCTGGTAGTGTGGTGACCAGAAATGCACGCAATACTCCAAATGCGGCCTAACCAAGGTTTTATACAGCTGCAACATGATTTCCCAACTCCTAAAGTCAATGCCCTGCTGATGAAGGCAAGCATGCCATATGCCTTCTTAATCATCTTGGCCATCTGTGTTGCCACTTTTAGGGAACTGTGGACCTGCATGCCCAGATCCCTCTGTATGTTAATGTTCCTAAGGGCTCTGCCATTTACAGTTTAATTCATAGCTAAATTTGATCTTCCAAAATGCATCACCTCGCATTTGTCTGGATTAAACTCTATCTGTCATTTCTGCGGACAAGTCTCCAATCTGTCTGTATCCTGTTGTATTCTCTGACGATCCTCAGCACTATCAGCAACTCCGCCACTCTTTGTGTCATCCGCAAACTTACTAATCAGACCACCCACATTTTCCTCCAGATCATTTATACATACTACAAACAACAGAGATCCCAGCACTGATCCCTGCGGAACACCACTAGCTACAGATCTCCATTCTGAAAACCCTTCCACTGCTATCCTCTGTCTCCTATAACCAAGCCAGTTTTGTATCCATCTAGCCAGCTCATTCCGAATCCCATGTGATTTTAGTTTTTGTACTGGTCTGCCATGGGGGACCATGTCAAGCGCCTTACTAGAGTCCATATAAACTACATCCACATTTTCTTTGTCACCTCTTCAAAAAACCCAACTGCAAAAAGTAGTGTGGAATGGTAGGTAGACAGTGCCAAGTTGATATTGTAATTTTTCTTCGACAAACCCTTTATCATCCTTATTCATCTTTTGACCTCCCCACCAGCTTGCAGCTATCTGTGTGAATTAGTCACAAGGACAAATCCATACTCTTCTATGAGCTGCTAACACATTTGTTGACAAACTCTGAGCCATTGTCTAAAATGATTTGTTCAGCAATGCCATGTGTGGCAAAAATGTGTCTTAGAAACCTAATGTCAACTTCAGAGGTGGGATCTTGGACTTAGAACATAGAACAGTACAGCACAGAACAGGCCCTTCGGCCCACGATGTTGTGCCGAGCTTTATCTGAAACCAAGATCAAGCTATCCCACTCCCTATCATCCTGGTGTGCTCCATGTGCCTATCCAATAACCGCTTAAATGTTCCTAAAGTATCTGACTCCACTATCACTGCAGGCAGTCCATTCCACACCCCAACCACTCTCTGAGTAAAGAACCTACCTCTGATATCCTTCCTGTATCTCCCACCACGAACCCTATAGTTATGCCCCCTTGTAATAGCTCCATCCCCCCGAGGAAATAGTCTTTGAACGTTCACTCTATCTATCCCCTTCATCATTTTATAAACCTCTATTAAGTCTCCCCTCAGCCTCCTCCGCTCCAGAGAGAACAGCCCTAGCTCCCTCAACCTTTCCTCATAAAACCTACCCTCCAAACCAGGCAGCATCCTGGTAAATCTCCTCTGCACTCTTTCCAGCGCTTCCACATCCTTCCTATAGTGAGGTGACCAGAACTGCACACAATACTCCAAATGTGGTCTCACCAAGGTCCTGTACAGTTGCAGCATAACCCCACGGCTCTTAAAATCCAACCCCCTGTTAATAAAAGCTAACACACTATAGGCCTTCTTCACAGCTCTATCCACTTGAGTGGCAACCTTTAGAGATCTGTGGATATGAACCCCAAGATCTCTCTGTTCCTCCACAGTCTTCAGAACCCTACCTTTGACCCTGTAATCCACAGGGCCTGTAAATCCACAGTTCCTCCACAGTCTTCAGAACCCTACCTTTGACCCTGTAATCCACAGGCCCTGTAAATCCACTTCAGACTACGTACTAGGTTTACAAAGAACAAAGAACAGTACAGCACAGGAAACAGGCCCTTCGGCCCTCCAAGCCTGTGCCGCTCCTTGGTCCAACTAGACCAATCGTTTGTATCCCTCCATTCCCAGGCTGCTCATGTGACTATCCAGGTAAGTCTTAAACGATGTCAGCGTGCCTGCCTCCACCACCCTACTTGGCAGCGCATTCCAGGCCCCCACCACCCTCTGTGTAAAAAACGTCCCTCTGATGTCTGAGTTATACTTCGCCCCTCTCAGCTTGAGCCCGTGACCCCTCGTGATCGTCACCTCCGACCTGGGAAAAAGCTTCCCACTGTTCACCCTATCTATACCCTTCATAACCTTGTATACCTCTATTAGATCTCCCCTCATTCTCCGTCTTTCCAAGGAGAACAACCCCAGTCTACCTAATCTCTCCTCATAGCTAAGACCCTCCATACCAGGCAACATCCTGGTAAACCTTCTCTGCACTCTCTCCAATGCCTCCACGTCCTTCTGGTAGTGCGGCGACCAGAACTGGACGCAGTACTCCAAATGTGGCCTAACCAGCGTTATATACAGCTGCATCATCAGACTCCAGCTTTTATACTCTATACCCCGTCCTATAAAGGCAAGCATACCATATGCCTTCTTCACCACCTTCTCCACCTGTGTTGCCACCTTCAAGGATTTGTGGACTTGCACACCTAGGTCCCTCTGTGTTTCTATACTCCTGATGACTCTGCCATTTATTGTATAACTCCTCCCGACATTATTTCTTCCAAAATGCATCACTTCGCATTTATCCGCATTAAATTCCATCTGCCACCTCTCCGCCCAATTTTCCAGCCTATCTATATCCTGCTGCATTGCCCGACAATGCTCTTCGCTATCCGCAATTCCAGCCATCTTCGTGTCATCCGCAAACTTGCTGATTACACCAGTTACACCTTCTTCCAAATCATTTATATATATCACAAATAGCAGAGGTCCCAGTACAGAGCCCTGCGGAACACCACTGGTCTCAGACCTCCAGCCGGAAAAAGACCCTTCGACCACTACCCTCTGTCTCCTATGGCCAAGCCAGTTCTCCACCCATCAAGCCACTTCTCCTTGTATCCCATGAGCCTTAACCTTCTTAACCAACCTGCCATGTGGGACTTTGTCAAATGCCTTACTGAAATCCATATAGACGACATCCACGGCCCTTCCTTCATCAACCGTTTTTGTCACTTCCTCAAAAAACTCCACCAAATTTGTAAGGCACGACCTCCCTCTTACAAAACCATGCTGTCTGTCACTAATGAGATTGTTCCGTTCTAAATGCACATACATCCTGTCTCTAAGAATCCTCTCCAACAACTTCCCTACCACGGACGTCAAGCTCACCGGCCTATAATTTCCTGGGTTATCCCTGCTACCCTTCTTAAACAACGGGACCACATTCGCTATCCTCCAATCCTCAGGGACCTCACCCGTGTCCAAAGAAGCGACAAAGATTTCCGTCAGAGGCCCAGCAATTTCACCTCTCGTCTCCCTGAGCAGTCGAGGATAGATGCCATCAGGCCCTGGGGCTTTGTCAGTTTTAATGTTCCCTAAAAAACCTAACACTTCCTCTCTTGTAATGGAGATTTTCTCTAACGGGTCAACACCTCCCTCCGAGACACTCCCGGTTAACACGCCCCTCTCCTTTGTGAATACCGATGCAAAGTATTCATTTAGGATCTCCCCTATTCCCTTGGGTTCTAAGCATAATTCCCCTCCTTTGTCCCTGAGAGGTCCGATTTTCTCCCTGACAACTCTTTTGTTCCTAACGTATGAATAGAATGCCTTAGGATTCTCCTTAATCCTGCCTGCCAAGAACATCTCGTGACCTCTTTTTGCCCTTCTAACTCCCCGTTTGAGTTCTTTCCTACTCTCTGTATTCCTCCAGAGCTCCATCTGTTTTCAGTTGCCTGGACTTAACGTACGCCTCCCTTTTCATTTTAATCAGATCCTCAATTTCCCTGGTTATCCACGGCTCTCGAATCCTACCTTTCCTATCTTTCCTTTTTACAGGCACATGCCTATCCTGCAGCCTTATCAATAGTTCCTTAAAAGACTCCCACATGCCAGACGCGGACTTACCCTCGAACATCCTCTCCCAATCAACATCCACCAATTCTTGCCTAATCCGGCTATAGTCAGCCTTCCCCCAATTTAGCACCCTGC
Organism: Mustelus asterias; assembly: GCF_964213995.1. Classification (NCBI taxonomy): domain Eukaryota; kingdom Metazoa; phylum Chordata; class Chondrichthyes; order Carcharhiniformes; family Triakidae; genus Mustelus; species Mustelus asterias. The sequence goes on along the minus strand of NC_135820.1, from coordinate 20,597,932 downwards.
CCGTAGGACAGCACTCATCCTTGTCCATTACTATCCTAAAGTTAACAGAGTTTAACCACAATCCATCTGGAGTAACTATTACTCCATCTGGAGTAATAGTTAACAAGTATGAGGAATGTCTTCCCTTTGAACTTGAAAAGATCCATTCTGAGACATTCCCATGGTCTGGACAGAAATGATGATGCCATCAGTTGTTCTTTTTGTTTCTGGCAATGGAATGCACAACTGATGCAGTTGAAATCATGTTTGCTAATGATTTTGAGATAAAAGCAAATTACTGCAGATGCTGGAATCTGAAACAAGAACAGAAAATGCTGGAGAATCTCAGCAGGTCTGACAGCATCTGTGGAGAGTGGAGAGAGAATAGAGCTAACGTTTTGAGTCTGAATGATCCTTCATCATTTTGAGATCCCTGGCCACCAAATGGAATTTTGCGTTCTCGCACTTTGTAATCCTAGGTTTCCCTGGTGTATTCTCTAAATGATCTTGAGTCTTAAGGACCCTAGACAAGACCAATCTCTCATTATAATTCAGCAAGTCATCCATAACAGTGAAATATCTTCATTGCTCAAAGTATTGCTTCAGGATGAGATTATTTGGAGCATATTCTAGCCATTTTTGATGCAGCGTTCCTGAATTTGAGCACATTCTTCATCTGTTTTTTGTTTCTTTCAAATTTCATTGAGCCTCTACTCAGTTGTTGCTGGTAGAACTTTTGTGGCCAATGAATTATTGGCCCAATCCATCACACAAACCAGCCTCCCATCCATTGACTCTTCCACACTTCCCGCTGCCTCGGCAAAGCAGCCAGCATAATTAAGGACCCCACGCACCTCGAACATTCTCTCTTCCACCTTCTTTCTTTGGGAAAAAAATGCAAAAGTCTGAGCTCACGTACCAACCGACTCAAGAACAGCTTCTTCCCTGCTGTTGTCAGACTTTTGAATGGATTTACCTTGCATTAAATTGATCTTTCTCTGCACCGTAACTATGACTGTAACACTACATTCTGCACTCTCTCGTTTTCTTCTCTATGAACGGTATGTTTTGTCTGTATAGCATGAAAGAAAAATACTTTTCACTGTATGTTAATACATGTGACAATAATAAATCAAATCAAATCAAATAAAAAAAAGTATTGGATTCCATGTCTTCAACCAATTTGTGCTCTCTTCTCTTACAGGAATGGTGGGACACATGTCGATGCCCTTCTCACTTCTGCCTGCCTTGTTAACTGCATAGTCTTTAATAGCACTCGATTCTCCCTCAAGTGTAGAAAATCTGATAAAGACTCCCACAACAACGAAGTCCCGAGTTATTTTGTCTTTGAGGGCTCCGTATTTGCAATTCTTAATGAGTTGATATTAATCATAGAAATCATAGAAACCCTACAGTGCGGAAGGAGGCCATTCGGCCCATCGAGTCTGCACCGACCACAATCCCACCCAGGCCCTACCCCCACATATTTTACTTGCTAATCCCTCTAACCTACGCATCTCAGGACTCTAAGGGGCAATTTTTAACCTGGCCAATCAACCTAACCCGCACATCTTTGGACTGTGGGAGGAAACCGGAGCACCCGGAGGAAACCCACGCAGACACGAGGAGAATGTGCAAACTCCACACAGACAGTGACCCGAGCCGGGAATCGAACCCGGGACCCTGGAGCTGTGAAGCAGCAGTGCTAACCACTGTGCTACCGTGCCGCCCCTAATCATTGATGAAGGAATGTATGCTTTCTCCTGGCCTTTGGACACGTCTTTTGTCTTTTTATTCTGTTTCTTCTAAGGATAAAATATGTATCAAAAGCTTTTAAAACCTCTTCGTATGTCACTATTTCTTTGTTTGTGCCCTGTCTGACTATTATGTCATCTACACTACTGCCTGTGGCGAAGGGAAGGGTAGTGACTGGTTCCTTGCTAGGTTTCTTTGCTAATCTTGAAACGGTTCGGTATCTGGTAAATCCACAATGTCATTTTTGCCACTTGGCTTGATCTGGGTCTTTCACATGTCCGAAGCTGCTTGATAAGTGTAAGATTTTCTTCAAGGTTTTTCTTTGCTCTAGCCTGTTTTGAGATATGGTGGTGCTTTTCTCACACAGTCCGTCTCTCGCAGTCATTTCTCTTGCTACTTCTTTCAGTTGCTGGGCTTTTTACTTCAAGTTTTTTCTGTCACCTTTTCTACAGTCACCATCTGTTATCACTGTTGTGGTTGACTTTGATGTGGAGATGCCGGCGTTGGACTGGGGTAAACACAGTAAGAAGTTTAACAACACCAGGCTAAAGTCCAACAGGTTTATTTGGTAGCAAATAAACCTGTTGGACTTTAACCTGGTGTTGTTAAACTTCTTACTGTGGTTGACTTTGGTCAGGATTGACAGAAATTGCTGGAGGCAAGGTTGTCGCTAAACTACCTTTTATTAAACGTTTTTCTAACTATGTACAAGGCTTAGAATGTGGCTTCACATAAAACTATCTCTCAGCATACTCTGTTGTTATGTGATCCTAAATCGATTATATAGAATGCCAATTTACATTTTTAACATTAACCCTTTATACCACAAATAGCTTCTGCCTCCACTGCTTCAGATAACATTGGGCATCTCCTGCAAGGCAGAATGCTGAATATGGAAATACACCAGCATGCAGGGATCCTCACTATGTTTGCTGTCTTTAGTCAGCTGCGACTTCATTGGCTGGGTCATGTGTACCAAACAGATGACAATTACAATGCAAAGACACGCTCTGTGGCGAACTTGCTATCGGCACAAGACCAACAAGTTGCCCACACCTGCAATATAAGGATGTCTGAAAGTAAGATTTTAAGTTGACTAGGGTCAGAGTTGATGAATACTGAACAGAGTACCTGGAGACAAGTTGACCAGAAGCATATCCAGAGGACAAAAGAAATGACCAGATGGTGGAAGAATGAACCCACTGGAAGGAAATCAGTTGACCTCAGGCTAACACTATTCATCTGTACTAGCTGTGAAAGGGACTACTATTCATGAATCAGCCTCCACAGCCCTAACAGACAATGTTATTACAGAAGTGATATGCACCCTGGGCACAGTCCATTGTTTCCTGAGACATACAGATTCCAAAAGCAGGCTGGTTGGTTGAAACTTGCTGGAGAGGTGGGTTGGCCATTAACAGAGGGTAAGGCTCAATTGGAGTGATATTTCAACATCACATCCATTTTCCTGGATTCACTGAAACTCACCATTGAAAGACATCTGATGATACTAATTAGTGTTAGGAATGGGTTAACAGACCTTCCAATTAAGTCCTAATTTGATGTAAATTATTCAATAGAAGTCACTGATATATAAAGGGGCCACAGATGCCACTATTCATAGGTGGACAATTGTGTGTGGAGTTGGGTCAAATAAATAAAGACATTTTTATGAAGAAGCCGTACTTCTGTCTTCTTTACTAAACAGCAACCGAGAGGCTCAAACAATGAAAACTCCTGGAAATAGTGCAATAAATACTTCGTATTTGCAACTTTCTTATTTTGCTGAGAATTTATTTTCTATATTTTTGAGGATTTATGAATCACATCAGCATGGGTGACTGGTTAGCTGTTTTAGACTGTACCTCAGATGAGGCAATATGACCAGCACCAGTAGCACCAGCCTGCTATTGAGCAGGCAGGAGAGGGCATAAGTAAAGAAGGCAACAGCAGAGAAAGCAACAGCAGGTTCCCAAAACACTACTGGAAACAACAGGCAGAGACTGAGATTCTTTCACAGAGCAGTAATGCTTCAAGAGGATCAGTTTATCATGGCAAAGAGATGGCAGACATTTGCATCCTCTTAAAACAATCCCTGCGCTCTTCTGGACCACCATCCTAAACATTTTTACCTACTGATTCTTCCAGAGAGCTAATGGGGACATATCCAAGATCTCTTATTTGCTAACCCACAAATGTAAGACAGTTAACTAATGGGTTGTTTGGCAGGGTTGCCAATTCTGTGAAACGCCCCCTTTGTATCTGTCTTCACAGTTGAAGACATAGGTTTCATTCCAGATGGCAACCAAAGGGTTAATAAGAGTAGGGGAATTAATATCAACAGAGAAAATGTACTGGAGAAATTTAAAGGACTACAGTCCTTAAGTCCCAAAAAAACATAAATCCTTAGTGTTCTAAAGATGATAGAGGCAGAGATAGTGGCTGTGATTTTCCAGAATTCACTGGATTTGGCAATGGCCCCATCAAGTTGGAAGTTGGCAAATGTTACTCCCCTTTTTGAGAAAGGAGAGAGAAAACAGGGAACTGCAAGCCAGTTACTCAACATCTGTTGCAGGGAAAATGTTGGAATTTATTATGAAGGAAGTTAACCGTGCATTTAAAAAAACATTGTATGCTTACAAGTGAATGTAGTTTTACAAAAGGAAAATCCTGTTTAATAAATTTATTGGAATTTTTTGAAGATGTAACTAGTAAAGTAAATACAAGAGAGCCAGTAGATATTGTATACTTGGATTTCCAAAAGGCTTTTGATAAGGCGCATGGAGTTGCAGGTAATATATCAGCATAGATGATTGGTTAACAGATAGGAAACAGATTCTGGGGATAAGTGGAATTTTTTCAAGTTAGCAGGTAACTAACTTGTGGTGTCCCACTATAGTGGGGCTATAGTGGGACACCACAAGGGTCAATGCTGGGGCCTCAGCTATTTATAATCTATATCAATGACTTAGATGAAGAGTAATGTATCAAAGTTTGCTGATGATACACAGCAAGATAGAAAGGAAAGCTGTGGGCAGGACACAGAGAGGCTGCAAAGAGGTGTAGTGAATGGACAACTGAAGATAGATGGATTACAATGTAGTTAAGTGTGAAGTTATTCACTTTGGTCAAAATAATATAAAATATGAATATCTTTTTAAAAGATATTCATAAGATATTAAAAGAAACTTGTAAGTGTTGATATTCAAAGGGACTTTGGAATTCTTGTAGAAGGAATGCAGAAATTTAGTATGCAGTTGCAGCAAACAATTTGGGAGACAAATGGCACTGAGGCCTTTATTGCAAGGGAATTGGAGTGCAAGAATAAATAAATCCTGCTCCAATTGTACAGGGATTAAGGAGACCACATCTGGAATACTGTGAGCAGTTTTAGTTTCCACATTTAAGAAAGGATATACTTGCATTGGTGGTGGTACAGAGAAGGTTCACTAGATTGGTCCCTGGGATGAGTGAATTTTCCTGTGATGAAAGGCTGAGCAAATATAGTCTAATTTCTCTGCAGTTTAGAAGAATGGGAGACAATCTTATTGAAACATACAAGATTCTGAAGGGGCATCATATATGGCGAGAGAATGGGCAGGATTCTCCAATTTAGTCTGTCCCATTGCCAGCGAGAATGAAGAATTTGGCGCTCAGTGGCCGATTATTCAGGACTGAGATAAGAAGTAATTATTTCACTGAAAAGGTTGTGAACCTTTAGATGTCTGCACCACACAATTATGGATGCCAATTACTACCCCATCAATTTACTCTCGATCATCAGCAAGGTGATGGAAGGTATCATTGACAGTGCTATTGAGTGGCACTTACACAACAATAACCTGTTCACCCATGTTCAGATTGGGTTCCACGAGGGCAGCTCAGCTCCAGATCTCATGAAAGCCTTGGCATAGACAAAGACAAACAAAGAAACTCCTGAGGTGAAGTGGAAGTGACTCCCCTTGGCATCAAGGCAGCAAATAACCACTTGTAGCAAAATTGAAGGCCACAGGAATTAAGAGGGAAACTCTCCACTGGTTGGAGCCATATCTAGCTCAAGGTATGATAGAAGCCAATCATCTCAATCTGAGGACATCACTGCAGGAGTTCCTCAAGGTAGTGTCTTAGACCCAACCATTTTGAGTTGTTTCATCAATGATCTTGTTGCCATCGTATGGTCAGGGGTGGGAATGTTCGCTGATGACTGCACAGTGTTCAATGTCATTTGCGACTCTTAGATACTGAAGTTGTCCATGTCTCTATGCCCTAAGATCTAGATCACATGAAACCTCAGGGATAAGTGTCAAGTAACATTTGTACCACACAAGTGCCAGGCAATGTCCATCTCCAAAATGAGAGAATGTAACCATCCACTTGACGTTCAATGGCATTACCATTGCTGAAACACTCATCTGGAAGACTAGTTCCCACTGACCAGAAACTTAACTGGACTAGCATATCAGAAGCTGGGAATTCTGTAATAAGTAATTTTCTGATTCCCCAAAACCTGTCCACCATTTACAAGGCACAATTCAGGAGTTTGATGGAATACTCTAATTGCCTGGATGAGTGCACTTTCTACAGTATTCAAGAAGCTAGACACTACCCAGGACACAGTGGCAGTAGTGTGTACTATCTACAAGAGGCACTTCAGCAAATGACCAAGGCTTTTTTGACAGCATACAGGTGCCGGGATTCAGATGTTTCAGGAAGGACAGGGAGGGAGGCAAGAGAGGGGGTGGAGTGGCACTGCTGATCAGGAATAGTGTCACAGCTGTAGAGAAGGTGTATGCTGTGGAGGGATTGTCTACAGAGTCTCTGTGGGTGGAAGTTCGGAGTGGGAAGGAGTCGATCACTTTGCTGGGAGTTTTCTATAGGCCGCCCAATAGTGACAGGGAGGTGGAGGAGCAGATAAGAACAAAGAACAAAGAACAGTACAGCACAGGAAACAGGCCCTTCGGCCCTCCAAGCCTGTGCTGCTCCTTGGTCCAACTAGACCAATCGTTTGTATCCCTCCATTCCCAGGCTGCTCATGTGACTATCCAGGTAAGTCTTAAACGATGTCAGCGTGCCTGCCTCCACCACCCTACTTGGCAGCGCATTCCAGGCCCCCACCACCCTCTGTGTAAAAAACATCCCTCTAATATCTGAGTTATACTTCGCCCCTCTCACCTTGAGCCCGTGACCCCTCGTGAACGTCACTTCTGATCTGGGAAAAAGCTTCCCACCGTTCCCTATCTATCCCCTTCATAATCTTGTATACCTCTATTAGATCTCCCCTCATTCTCCGTCTTTCCAGGGAGAACAACCCCAGTTTACCCAATCTCTCCTCATAGCTAAGACCCTCCATACCAGGCAACATCCTGGTAAACCTTCTCTGCACTCTCTCTAACGCCTCCACGTCCTTCTGGTAGTGCGGCGACCAGAACTGGACGCAGTACTCCAAATGTGGCCTAACCAGCGTTCTATACAGCTGCATCATCAGACTCCAGCTTTTATATTCTATACCCCGTCCTATAAAGGCAAGCATACCATATGCCTTCTTCACCACCTTCTCCACCTGTGTTGCCACCTTCAAGGATTTGTGGACTTGCACACCTAGGTCCCTCTGTGTTTCTATACTCCTGATGACTCTGCCATTTATTGTATAACTCCTCCCTACATTATTTCTTCCAAAATGCATCACTTCGCATTTATCCGGATTAAACTCCATCTGCCACCTCTCCGCCCAATTTTCCAGCCTATCTATATCCTGCTGCATTGCCCGACAATGCTCTTCGCTATCCGCAAGTCCAGCCATCTTCGTGTCATCCGCAAACTTGCTGATTACGCCAGTTACACCTTCTTCCAAATCATCTATATATATATCACAAATAGCAGAGGTCCCAGTACAGAGCCCTGCGGAACACCACTGGTCACAGACCTCCAGCCGGAAAAAGACCCTTCGACCACCACCCTCTGTCTCCTATGGCCAAGCCAGTTCTCCACCCATCTAGCCACTTCTCCTTGTATCCCATGAGCCTTAACCTTCTTAACCAACCTGCCATGTGGGACTTTGTCAAATGCCTTACTGAAATCCATATAGACGACATCCACGGCCCTTCCTTCATCAACCGTTTTTGTCACTTCCTCAAAAAACTCCACCAAATTTGTAAGGCACGACCTCCCTCTTACAAAACCATGCTGTCTGTCACTAATGAGATTGTTCCGTTCTAAATGCACATACATCCTGTCTCTAAGAATCCTCTCCAACAACTTCCCTACCACGGACGTCAAGCTCACCGGCCTATAATTACCTGGGTTATCCCTGCTACCCTTCTCAAACAACGGGACCACATTCGCTAGGGAAACAGATCCTGGAGAGTTGCAATAATAGCAGAGTTGTTGTGATGGGAGACTTTAATTTCCCAAACATAGATTGGAATATCCCTCGGGTAAGGGGATTGGACGGGGAGGAGTTCGTTAGGTGTGTTCAGGAGGGTTTCCTGACACAGCATGTGGACAAGCCTACAAGAGGAGAGGCAGTACTTGATCTGATACAGACCAATGAGCCTGGACAGGTGTCAGATCTCTCAGTGGGAGAGCATCTTGGGGATAGCGATCATAACTCTATCTCCTTTATGCTTGTGTTGGAAAAAGGGAGGATCAGGCAAGCTAGGAAAGCGTTTATATGGAGTAAGGGGAAATATGAAGACATAAGGCAGCAAATTAGAGGAGTAAATTGGAAGGAGGTATTCTCGGGGAAATCTACTGAAGAGAGGTGGCAGTTTTTCAAGGAATGTCTGTCTAGGTTTCTACAGGACAATGTTCTGAGCAGACAGAGAGGAGTTGGTAGGTTAAAGGAACCGTGGTGCACGAAAGCTGTGCGGGACCTTGTCGAGAAGAAAAGGAAAGCGTACAATAGGTACAGAGAGCTTGGCGAAGATAGGGATCTAGATGAGTATACGGCTTGTAGGAAGGGACTAAAGAAGGAAATTAGGAGAGCCAGAAGGGGTCACAAGAAGGCCTTGGCAAGTAGAATTAAGGAAAACCCTAAGGCATTCTATAAATATGTGAAGAGTAAAAGGATGGGACGTGAAGGAATAGGGCCTATAAAAGGTGAAGGCGGGAAAATCAGTACGGAACCAGTAGAAATGGCAGAGGTGCTTAATGAGTATTTTGCCTCGGTTTTCACAGAGGAGAAGAACATGGGTGGATGTACTGTGGGCTTGCGGTGGACTGAAAAGATTAAGTATGTGGACTTTAACAAAGAGGTTGTGCTGGAATCTTTGAATGGCATCAAGATAGATAAGTCGCCGGGTCCGGATGGGATGTACCCCAGGTTACTGTGGGAGACGAGGGAAGAGATTGCAGAGCCTCTGGCGATGATCTTTGTGTCGTCGATGGAGACGGGAGAGGTGCCGGAGGATTGGAGGATTGCGGATGTGGTTCCTATTTTCAAGAAGCCCAGGAAATTACCGACCGGTCAGTCTAACCTCAGTGGTTGGCAAGCTGATGGAGAAGATCCTGAGGGACAAGATTTATGAGCATTTAGAGAGGTTTAGGTTGCTCAAGAATACTCAGCATGGCTTTGTTAAAGGCAGATCGTGCCTTACGAGCCTGGTGGAGTTCTTCGAAAATTTGACGAAACACATTGACGAAGGGAAAGCGGTAGATGTGGTTTATATGGATTTTAGCAAGGTGTTCGATAAGGTCCCCCATGCAAGGCTTCTCGAAAAAGTGAGAGGGCATGGGATCCAAGGGGCTGCTGCCCTTTGGATCCAGAACTTGCCCAAAAGGAGGCAGAGAGTGTGTATAGATGGGTCTTTTTCTAATTGGAGGTCGGTCACCAGTGGTGTGCCCCAGGGATCTGTTCTGGGACCCTTGCTGTTTGTCATTTTCATAAATGACCTGGATGAGGAAGCGGAGGGATGGGTTGGTAAGTTTGCCGACGACACGAAGGTTGGTGGGGTTGTGGATAGTCTGGAGGGATGCCAGAAGTTACAGAGGGACATAGATAGGATGCAAGACTGGGTGGAGAAGTGGCAGATGGACTTCAACCCAGATAAATGCGTAATGGTCCATTTTGGCAGGTCGAATGGGATGAAGGAGTACAATATAAAGGGAAAGACTCTTAGTACTGTAGAGGATCAGAAGGACCTTGGGGTCCGGGTCCATAGGACTCTAAAATCGGCCCCGCAGGTGGAGGAGGTGGTTAAGAAGGCGTATGGTGTGCTGGCCTTTATCAATCGAGGGATTGAGTTTAGGAGTCCGGGGATCATGATGCAGCTATATAAGACCCTCGTCAGACCCCACTTGGAGTACTGCGCTCAGTTCTGGTCGCCTCATTACAGGAAGAATGTGGAAAAGATTGAAAGGGTGCAGAGGCAATTTACAAGGATGTTGCCTGGATTGAGTGGCATGCCTTATGAGGATAGGCTGAGGGAACTCGGTCTTTTCTCCTTGGAGTGACGTAGGATGAGAGGAGACCTAATAGAGGTATATAAGATGTTGAGAGGCATAGATCGGGTGGACTCTCAGAGGCTTTTTCCCAGGGTGGAAATGGCTGCTACGAGAGGACACAGGTTTAAGGTGCTAGGGGGTAGGTACAGGGGAAATGTTAGGGGGAAGTTTTTCACGCAGAGGGTGGTGGGCGAGTGGAATCGGCTGTCGTCAGTGGTGGTGGAGGCAAACTCAATAGGGTCTTTTAAGAGACTCCTGGATGAGTACATGGGACTTAATAGGATGGAGGGTTATAGGTAGGTCTAGAAGGTAGGGATATGTTCGGCACAACTTGTGGGGCCGAAGGGCCTGTTTTGTGCTGTAGTTTTCTATGTTTCTCTCTTCAAAAACCATGACCTGTACCTCCTTGAACTCAAAGGCAGCTGATGCACGGAAACATGACTACCTTCAAATTCTCGTTAAAGAGCTGTTTCTTCACTGTCTCTGGATCTGAAACTCCCTTCCTAAGAACACTGTGTGTAACCTGCATCAGATGAATGGATGATTCAGGGAGGCTCACTACCATCTTTTCATGGGCATTTAGGTATGGGCAACATACCTTTGAGAAGGTGACCAAAGAGGTGAATGAGGGTAAAGCGGTTGATGTGGTGTATATGGATTTCAGCAAAGCGTTTGATAAGGTTCCCCATGGTAAGCTTTTGCAGAAAATACGGACACATGGGATTGAGGGTGATTTAGTGGTTTGGATCAGGAATTGGCGAGCTGGAAGAAAACAGAGGGTGGTGGTTGATGGGAAATATTCATCCTGGAGTTCAGTTACTAGTGGTGTACCGCAAGGATCTGTTTTGGGGTCACTGCTGTTTGTCATTTTTATTAATGACCTGGATGAGGGCATAGAAGGATGGGTTAGTAAATTTGCGGATGACACTAAAGTCGGTGGAGTTGTAGACAGTGCAGAGGGAAGTGGCAGGTTACAGAGGGACATAGATAAGCTGCAGAGCTGGGCTGAGAGGTGGCAAATGGAGTTTAATGCGGAAAAGTGCGAAGTGATTCACTTTGGAAGGAGTAACAGGAATACAGAGTACTGGGCTAATGTAAGATACTTGGTAGTGTGGATGAACAGAGAGATCTGTGTGTCCATGTGCATAGATCCCTGAAAGTTGGCACCCAGGTTGATAGGGTTGTTAAGAAGGCGTACAGTGTGTTAGCTTTTATTGGTAGAGGGACTGAGTTTCGGAGCCAGGAGGTCATGTTGCAACTGTACAAAACTCTGGTGTGGCCGCACTTGGAGTATCGTGTACAGTTCTGGTCGCCGCATTATAGGAAGGATGTGGAAGTGCTGGAAAGGGTGCAGAGGAGATTTACCAGGATGTTGCCTGGTATGGTGGGAAAATTGTATGAGGAAAGGCTGAGGGGCTTGAGGTTGTTTTCGTTAGAGAGAAGAAGGTTAAGAGGTGACTTAATAGAGGCATACAAGATGATCAGAGGATTAGATAGGGTGGATAGTGAGAGTTTTTTTCCTCGGATGGTGATGGCTAACACTAGGGGACATAGCTTTAAATTGAGGGGGATAGATATAGGACAGATGTTAGAGGTAGGTTCTTTACTCAGAGAGTAGTAAGGGCGTGGAATGCCCTGCCTGCAGCAGTAGTGGACTCATCAACATTAAAAGCATTGAAATGGTTATTGGATTAACATATGGATGATATTGGAATAGTGTAGGTTGGATGGGCTTTGGATTGGTTTCACTGGTCGGCGCAACATCGAGGGCCGAAGGGCCTGTACTGCGCTGTAGTGTTCTATGTTCTATGTTCTAACAAATCTTGCCCAAATCCATGCCAGCCTTGCTCCAATCCCATGAAAATCTTATACAAAGGAATCATCATATTTCAACCTCTGAGGATTGGCAGAAACCAAAATTTGATAAAGAATTTATTTTTATTCTCATGATGTAAGCATCACTGACAATGCTGCCAGCATTTAATGCCCGTCCCTTGAACTGAGAGGCTTGCTAAGCAATTTTAGAGGGCAATTGAGAATCAACTACATTGCTGTGGTTCTGGAGACACATAGGACCCAATTCTCACAGCGCAGCAGTGCGTCGGGTTGGGAGATGTGCGTGTCGGCCATTTCGCGGGATTCGCGCATGCATTCCTGACGCATGCACGTCTCCTACAGCCGGAGAGCAGGTGCAGTCGAGACCGCGCTGGAAACCTAGGGAAGACAGGTAAGTGCTTTTAATCTATTTTTAATCTATTTTAAATGTAATGATCAGGCTTGGGACTGAATTCTCTGGGCCTGATAGCATCTCCCACCCCACCAGGAGTATTTCACTGCAGCCGGATTTAGATTCGCTCCCCACTTTTGGGAAACGAGCGGGAGATCCTGCTGGAGTGAAGGGGGAGGCAATCAGGGCCCCCCCCCCCCAACGGTCAGGTGGTGGGAAGTGGTGCCCCTGGGTGTGGGCATCCCAGCAGTGCCAGCCTGTGCTCCCTACCACTGCCCAAGGGCAAAGTACCCATGCCTGGGGGCATCTTGGCACTGCCCACCAGGCATCAGGCAGTGCCAAGGGGGCAAAGCCGAGGGGGCAGGGCCGATTGTGGGTAGGGGCTGGGGGGGGGGGGCAGTGCCAAGGGGGCAGGGCCTATTGTGGGAGGGGCCTAGGGGCGATCGATTGGGGGGGGGTCCAGGTGCCACTCTGCATTGAGATCGCTTGAGGCTGGAGGGAGGCCAGCGATCGGGATGGGCTGGGGGGTGGGGGTGGTCTGCCAGGGCTGGGGGGGGGGGGGGGGGGTGGAACTACCTCCCGGGGGGGCACTATGTGCATCCCATGGGGGGGCAGGTCTGCCTCCTGGGACAGGGTCAGCCAGCGGGGGAAGAAGGGGGGGGCGTGTTCTGCTGGGAGATGTAAGGGTGGGGTGGAATTGTCACTGCTGGGGGGTGGGGGGGGGGCTGGCCTGGGAATGCTTGTGTGCCAGCAGGCGGGGTGGGGTGGAGGGGTAGCACTGTCGGGGGTCCTGGGCTAGCCAGCGTTCGAGCAGGCCAGCAGAGTGCAATCTGACAGTTCGGGGCCACTGCACATGCGCAGAGGCCAGGAACTGTCAGCCTCCGGTGTGAGTCGGCCCCCCGCCCGAGCTTTTAATGATATTCACAATCGTGACCTCTGCAGTGCACAGTGTGTGAGATCCCACTGAAAAAACAATCGTGAATTACAGCACTTTTCGTGCCAATTCAGCACTTCAAATGTTTTTGGGAGAACCGGCCCCATATAGTCCAGACTAGGCAAAGAAAGCCAGTTTCATCCCCTAAAGCACATTAATGAATCAGATGTGTTTTTATAACCATTGTTTTTTAAGTTCATTCAAGAGAGGTGGTGGTTGTGACTTTGAAAGGTGCTGTCTAAGGAATCTTGGCGAGTTCCTCCAATGCATCTTATAGAAAGGTACACACTGCATGTCGGTGATTGACTGAGTGAATTCTTGTGCAGGAGATGCCAATAAAACAGGCTGCTTTGTCCTGGATGGTGTTGACCATCTTGAGTGTTGTTGGACCTGCACTCATCTGGGCAACTGGAGACTATTACATCACACTTCTGATTTGTGCCTTGCAGGGAGCTAGGAGTTGAATTTCCCATGCAGGATTCCTAGCCTCTGAGCTTCTTTATACAGCTAGGCCAGTTAGGTTTCTGGTCAGAGTAACCACCAGGATGCTGATTGTCAGGAATTTAGTGAGGGTAATGCCATTGAATGTCAAGGAGCAAAAGTTAGATTCTTTCTTTTGGGGATATTCATTGCCTGTATGTATGGTGTGAACATTACTTGCTCCTTTCAGCCCAAGCCTGATATTGTCTTGTTGCATTTAAACACTGACTGCTTCAGTATGTGAGGAGTCATGAATGGTGCCGAACATTGTGCGATTATCAGCAAACATCCCCACTTCTGACCTTATGGAGGAAGGTCATTGATGAAGCAGCTGAAGGTGGTTGGGCCTAAAGTGCTCCCCTCTCTCCTGCAGTTGAGATGACTGACGCCTAACAACCAGGTATGACTGATTCCCATTGACTCCAGTTTTGTTAGGACTCCTTGATGCTACATTTGGTCAAATGTGCTTTGATGTCAAGGGCAGTCATGCTCACCTCCCCAACTTTATTGGAACAGCTTGGCTAAGGGCGCAGCAGGTTCTGGAGCACAAGTCTTCAGCACTATTGCCTGAATATTCTCAGGACCCATAATCTTTGTAGTATTCAGTGCCTTCAGCTTTTTATTGATATCACGTGGAGTGAATTCAATAGATGAAAACTGGAATTTGTGTTGCTAGGGACCTTTGGAAGAGGAGGTGGTGGATCACCTACTTGATACATCTGGCTGAAGATTATATCAAATGCTTCAGTCTTGTCTTTTGAACTTATGTGCTGGGCTTCTCCATCATTGATGATGGGGTATTTGTGAAGCCTCCTCCTTTCATGAGTTGTACAATTGTCCACCACCATTCACGGTTGGATGTGACAGGAATGCAGAGTTTAGAAATGATCCATTGGTTGTGGAATTGCTTAGCTCTTTCTTTCGCTTGTTACTTACGCTATTTGGGATGAGAGTAATCCTCTGTTGCAGCTTTACCAGATTGACACCTTAGTTTTAGGTATGACTTTTACTGTCATGTCCTCCTGCATTCTTCTTTGAACCAGAGTTGATCCCCTGGCTTTTGAGTAACGGTAGAATGGGGGACATGCCGGGCTATGAGGTTATGGATTGTGTTTGAATAAAATTCTGCTGCTGCTGATGGCTCGCAATTGTTGGATCTGTTCAAAGTGATTTAGCATGGTGGTAGTGCCATAGTCATTATTAGTGTCATTGGTTTTCAATTCAAATTGTTTTATTTGTTGAATTTAAATTCCACCAGCTGCAATGGTGGAATTTGAACCCATTCTCAGGAACACTCACCTGGATCTCTGGATTATGAGTCAAGTGACATTTCAACTCTGTTCTCCCTAGTATGAGACAAAGGGCAGAATTGTCACATCTGGGACTAAATCCCATAGTGGGCAAAAGTGTTTCCATTGTGGAGGGTGTCAGGAAACCATGCCATATGTTCTGCCCTGACATCATTCATTATGCATTTGGAGGGTCTGATGGCGTGTATCCCACAGTCATATCAAGGCGCCATGCTCTGAAGTTTAGTGACACCTCTCTCGGCATCCTTTTGAACCATGTGCAGGTGTGCAGGAATGTGCTATAACCTATCTGATGGAGGAGGCCAAGCAGGGAAACCGTTTGGGCACAGGTGGGCGATGTTGTCAGTGCCCATGGAGTTCACAAGAGGTTGCAGAGATCATGGATGCATTGATATTGCATTCATCCAAGATTCCCTAGATTCAGGAATGTAACACAGCTATTCAAGAAAAGGAGAGAGAAAACAAGCCCAAATCAGCTGTTGGAAAAAATGCTTGATTCACTTAAAGAATTGGCAATAGAACACATGCAAAATCATAATACGATTAGGCAGAGTTAGCATGGTCTTACGAAAGGAAAATCATGGATGACAAATTGATTAGTGTTTTTTGAGGATAAAAATAGCAGAGTTGATAAAGGAAAAAAAATGGATGTGGATTTTCAATGGCTATTTGGATTTTCAAAAGGCATCCAATAAGGTTGTTGTACAAGATAAGGTCTCATGGGTTTTGGATAATAAATTAGCATGAATAGACAATTGGTTCAAAGACAGAAAATAGGGGCCCAGATTTTCACTCCCATAGAGGTGGGAGAATTCCAGGCTCTGTGAACCAACCTTTAAAAATAGCGGCCCTCAGCTTCAATTTTCATTCTGGGGTTGGTATGCTGGATTAGAAACTGGACTCGCCATCCCCAGAATGAGTGCAGAGGTGGGATAGGTGCAAGGTTTGCCTCTGTGCTCTGGCACTTTTAAATTGAATTGAATTTATAAAGTAATTAAAGCAAAAGAGACGTCCTTATCTCTCAACCTCCCCCCCCCCCCCCCCACACTCCCCAATCTTCATCAATGCTAATCTACGCTACTTCATGCCCTCTATGGCCCCTCATACCCCAAAGTGAATTTATGCCCCCCACCCATCCACATGAGGGGCCTTTGTATATTCCCTATGTTAACTGCTAACCCATGTCTTTACCCATTATATGCCAACTCAACTAGTATCCACCATGGGCAAACCTTGTGAATTATGTGTCTATCGATTACATCACAATTTTAAACAAAAAAAACACATTAAAAAACATTCAATCAATAGGAATTCCTTCAACGAATCGCTTATGAAACATTTCTATTCCATTACTACTTGGAGCCGCCAATCAAATTGTTCATTTAACAGGCACCCCACTGTCATAACGTTAGTTTGCAGCATAAATCCTATAATGATAACCCTCAGGCTTATGTCAAGACAGAATGAAATACCGTGTTTTAAACTCCACACTATTAAAAAAAAGCCCAGCAGTTAAATGCCTTGAAAGCTTTTGACAGTTCTTTGACAACTTTGTCATTTCTAATGAGTATATGCACTTCATATGCAGAATCATGTCTACTTTTAATAATACCACAGTGTGTCTTACCTGTCCAAATGATGTCCCAGGACCATATCCAAAAGGGTACATTACCTAGCCAAAGGGGGACCCTGGCTATCTAAATGAATCCATCGAGTTTAGACCAGATTTTAGCTGTTTGACTCTGTGCATGTTGGGTTTCAGATGTTTGGCATACTAAAATCCCATTTTCGTGGAGGCAGCAGATGCTTTAAATGGCCAGTTTCCTACGTAACCATGAGAATCTAAACTAGTGCCCCTGCTACAATAGGCAATGGCCATGTTCAGGGCACATCATAGGATTTTTGGATATTTTTGCCACTATGGGGATGGGAGTAACCTCTCAGACGTGGTGAAAATCTGGGCCAGAGAGTTGGGCTAAATTGGTCATTTTTAGGTTGATAGACTGTTACTAGTGCACTGCTACAGGGATGTGCAGGTTAGGTGGATTGGTCATGCTAAATTGGTCTTTTATGTCGGGAGATTAATGGGGTAAATATGTGGGGTTACAGGGATAGGGCCTGGGTGGAATATTGTCAATGCAGGTTCGATGGGCTGAATGGCCTCCTTCTGCACTGTAGGAATTCTATGATTCTATGGGTCTGTGTTGGGGCCTCAACTATTTACAATTTGTATTAATCACACAGATGAAGGGATCATGTATAATGTATGCCACTTAGCTGACAAATGTAAATGAGGTTGTAAGTTGTGAAGAGGACACAAAATGTCTGAAAACACATATAGAAAGACTAGGTAAGTGAACAAAAAGGTAGTAGTTAGAGCATTATGTGGGAAAATATGAGATAATTCACTTTGATTAGAGAAATAAAAAATGCATACTTTCTAAATGCAGAGATTGGTGTTTGACCCTTGTACTCAAAACATAGGAAGTTAACTTGTAAGTACAGCAAGCAATCAGGAAGGCAAATTGTAAGCTACCTTTATTAAAAGAGAATTGAAATACAAGTAATGAAATCTTGGTCCAATATTACAGGTTCGATAAGCACTGTGAAGTTTTGGTCTCCAAATCTAAGGAAGGAAAGAATTGCCTTTGCTGTGATGTACCTTTAAGGAATGTATCTGAAAATGCTGTTCCATTACGATATGCCATGAGACAGGATGTAATGTAAAACCTAGGGTGGCCAACCATCCTGGATTTTGCAAGACATTCCAATAATTTGGCTTTTCATCCCATGTCTGGCCTTTCTGGGCATGTTTTATTCTGGATCTCCAAGCTCTGCAGGTTTTTTTTCTGCGCATGTGTTAGCCATGGCAGGTTGTTGGTCTGTATTCAGGGTGGTGCTCCCTATAATGTCCTAACTATGTTAGGGGTTGTGGGTTGTATGCAAAAAGATTTGCACGCGTAGATTCAAACTAACAACAATAGATTTATACCATTAAGTCTTGCCTGTACAGATTATAAATTGAAAATAAAACAGCACCTGTGGCAACATCCTAATGACATCACCATCAAATCATGTGATAAGCTCTTAAAGCAGCATGCCATCAGTTAAATATATAACATCCCTCTCTTTTACTTCAGTGGTTATGACTACAAATTACGACGATCTTATACATAAGATCACTAATACTCTAAACACAGTACTATGCATCATTAATTAAGAGACTTGATGGTTTGAGTTGTAAGGAGAGGCTGGATAGACTGGGACTTTTTTCTCTGGAGCGTAGGAGGCTTAGGGGTGACCTTATAGAGGTCTATAAAATAATGAGAGGCATAGATCAGCTAGATAGTCTATATCTTTTCCCATAGGCAGGGGAGTCTAAAACTAGAGGGCATAGGTTTAAGGTTTTAAAAAAAGTTTTTAGCCTTGAGATGGAACATCCCGAGGCCTTGTTCATCGTGGCCAGGGACTTCAATCAGGCCAAGCTCAAGAGCGTACTACCAAGTAACCACCAACACATCTCCTGCTCCACCAGAGGCCCAAACATCCTAGATCACTGCTATACAAATATCAAACATGCCTACCACTCTATCACCCGCCCACACTTTGGCAAATCAGACCACAAGGCTGTGCTTCTACTCCCAGCTTACAAGCAAAAATTGAAGCGGGAGAATCCATTAAAGAGAGTCATGCAATGTTGGTCTGAGGAATCGGATGATCTCCTACGGAGATCCTGGATTTTGCAAGACATTCCAATAATTTGGCTTTTCATCCCATGTCTGGCCTTTCTGGGCATGTTTTATTCTGGATCTCCAAGCTCTGCAGTCTTGGAGTCAGTGGACTGGTCAGTATTTAAAAACACTGCGACCAGCCTGAACGAGTGCGTCATTATAGTAACTGACTTCATTAGTAAGTGTGTAGAAGACTGTGTGCCAAAGAAGCAAATCCATATGTTCCCCAACTGGAAACCATGGATGAACAGGGATATCCACTGCTTACTGAAGTCCAGGTCTGAGGCGTTCAAGTCAGGCGACACTGACCTATACAAGAATACAGTAAGAAGTCTAACAACACCAAGTTAAAGTCCAACAGGTTTATTTGGTAGCAAACACCACTAGCTTTCGGCGCGTGCTGCTCCTTCGTCAGGTGGAGTGAGAGATCTGCTCACAAACAGGGCATACAGAGACACAAACTCAATTTACAAAATAATGATTGGGATGCGAGTCTTTACAGCTAATCAAGTCTTAAAGGTACAGACAATGTGAGTGGAGAGAGCATTAAGCACAGGTTAAAGAGATGTGTATCGTCTCCAGACAGGACAGCTAGTGAGATTTTGCAAGTCCTGTCAAGTTGTGGGGGTTACAGATAGTGTGACATGAACCCAAGATCCCGGTTGAGGCTGTCCCCATGTGTGCGGAACTTGGCTATCAGTCTCTGCTCAGCAACTCTGCGCTGTCGTGTGTCATGAAGGCCGCCTTGGAGAACGCTTACCCGAAGATCAGAGGCCGAATGCCCGTGACCGTTGAAGTGCTCCCCAACAGGAAGAGAACAGTCTTGTCTGGTGATTGTCGAGCGGTGTTCATTCATCCGTTGTCGTAGCGTCTGCATGGTTTCCCCAATGTACCATGCCTCGGGACATCCTTTCCTGCAGTGTATCAGGTAGACAACGTTGGCCGAGTTGCAAGAGTATGTACCGTGTACCTGGTGGATGGTGTTCTCATGTGAGATAATGGCATCCGTGTCGATGATCCGGCACGTCTTGCAGAGGTTGGTGTGGCAGGGTTGTGTGGTGTCGTGGTCACTGTCCTCCTGAAGGCTGGGTAGTTTGCTGCGGACAATGGTCTGTTTGAGGTTGTGCGGTTGTTTGAAGGCAAGAAGTGGGGGTGTGGGGATGGCCTTGTCGAGATGTTCATCTTCATCAATGACATGTTGAAGGTTCCGGAGGAGATGTCGTAGCTTCTTCGCTCCGGGGAAGTACTGGATGACGAAGGGTACTCTGTCCACCGTGTCCCGTGTCTGTCTTCTGAGGAGGTCGGTGCGGTTTTTCGCTGTGGCGCGTCGGAACTGTCGATCGATGAGTCGAGCGCCATATCCTGTTCTTATGAGGGCATCTTTCAGCGTCTGGAGGTGTCTGTTGTGATCCTCCTCATCTGAGCAGATCCTGTGTATATGGAGGGCTTGTCCGTAGGGGATGGCTTCTTTAACGTGTTTAGGGTGGAAGCTGGAGAAGTGGAGCATCATGAGGTTATCCGTGGGCTTGCGGTACAGTGAGGTGCTGAGGTGACCGTTCTTCATGGAGATGCGTGTGTCCAAGAATGCAACCGATTCTGGAGAGTAGTCCATGGTGAGTCTGATGGTGGGATGGAACTTGTTGATGTCATCATATAGTTGTTTCAGTGATTGTTCACCATGACTCCAAAGGAAGAAAATGTCATCGATGTATCTAGTGTATAGCATCGGTTGAAGGTCCTGTGCGGTGAAGAAGTCTTGTTCGAACCTGTGCATGAAGATGTTGGCATATTGTGAGCCTCACATCTGTGGTGGGTAAATTGTTGGAAGGTATTTTGAGAGACAGGATCTACAGGCATTTAGAGATGCAAGGGCTGATTAGGGACAGTCAGCATGGCTTTGTGAGTGGAAAATCATGTCTCATCAATTTAATAGAGTTTTTTGAAGGGGTAACCAAGAAGGTAGATGAGGGCAGTGCAGTTGATGTTGTCTACATGGACTTTAGCAAGGCCTTTGACAAGGTACCGCATGGTAGGTTGTTGCATAAAGTTAAATCTCACGGGATCCAGGGTGAGGTATCTAAATGGATACAAAATTGGCTTCTTGACAGAAGCCAGAGGGTGGTTGTAGAGAGTTGTTTTTCAAACTGGAGGCCTGTGACCAGCGGTGTGCCTCAGGGATCAGTGCTGGCCCACTGTTATTTGTCATTTATATGAATGATTTGGATGAGAATATAGGGGGCATGGTTAGTAAGTTTGCAGATGACACCAAGATTGGTGGCATAGGGGACAGTGAAGAACGTTATCTCCAATTGCAACGGGATCTTGATCAATTGGGCCAGTGGGCTGACGAATGGCAGATGGAGTTTAATTTAGACAAATGCGAGGTAATGCATTTTGGTAGATTGAACCAGGGCAGGACTTACTCAGTTAATGGTAGGGCGTTGGGGAGAGTTACAGAACAAAGAGATCTAGGGGTACATGTTCATAGCTCCTTGAAAGTGGAGTCACAGGTGGACAGAGAAGGCATTCGGCATGCTTGGTTTCATCGGTCAGAACATTGAATACAGGAGTTGGGACGTCTTGTTAAAGTTGTACAAGACATTGGTAAGGCCACACTTGGAATATTGTGTGCAATTCTGGTCACCCTATTATAGAAAGGATATTATTAAACTAGAAAGAGTGCAGAAAAGATTTACTAGGATGCTACTGGGACTTGATGGATTGAGTTATGAGGAGAGGCTGAATAGACTGGGACTTTTTTCTCTGGAGCGTAGGAGACTGAGGGGTGACCTTATAGAGGTCTATAAAATAATGAGGGGCATAGACAGGGTAGATAGTCAACATCTTTTCCCAAAGGTAGGGGAGTCTAAAACTAGAGGGCATAGGTTTAAGGTGAGAGGGGAGAGATACAAAAGTGTCCAGAGGGGCAATTTTTTCACACATATGGTGGCGAGTGTCTGGAACAAGCTGCCAGAAGTAGTAGTAGAGGCGGGTATAATTTTATCTTTTAAAAAGCATTTAGATAGTTACATGGGTACGATGGGATAGAGGGATATGGGCCAAATGCGGGCAATTGGGATTAGCTTAGGGGTTTTAAAAAAAAGGTGCATGGACAAGTTGGGCCGAAGGGCCTGTTTCCATGCTATAAACCTCTATGACTCCAATAATTTGTTCCGCTTTATCAAACCTTGCAAAAATATCTGCTATCTGCTTCAAGAAGACAAACATCATCCCACTACCAAAGAAAACCCAAGCAACGTGCCTTAATGACTATCGCCCAGTGGCTCTAACATCCATCATTATGAAGTGCTTCAAAAGGTTAGTTATGGCACGAATCAATTCCAGCCTCCCAGATTGCCTGGATCCACTGTAGTTCGCCTATCGTCGCAACAGGTCCACAGCAGACGCCATCTCCCGTGCCCTGCACTCAACCCTGGAACATCTAGATAACAAAGACACCTATGTCAGACTCCTATTTATTGACTGCAGCCCAGCCTTCAACACCATTATTCCTACAAAGCTCATCTCCAAACTCAGTGGCATGGGGCTCGGCTCCTAACCTCTGCAGCTGGATCCTAGACCTCCTAACCCATAGACTGTAATCAGTAAGGATATGTGACAACACTTCCTCCACAATCATTCTCAACATTGGTGCCCTACAAGGCTGTGTCCTCAGCCCCTCTTTATGACTGTATGGCCAATTTCCCCTCCAACTCGATTTTCAAGTTTGCTGATGACACCACCATAGTCGGTTTGATCTCAAACAATGATGAGACAGAGTACAGGAAAGTGGTAGAGAATCTGGTGAGCTGGTGCAATCACAATAATCTCTCCCTAAATGTAAACAAAATAAAGGAAATAGTGATCGACTTCAGGAAGTGTAGTGGAGGACATGCCTCTGTCTACATCAATGGGGACGAAGTAGAAATGGTCAAGAGCTTCAATTTTCTCGATCACCAACAACAACCTGTCCTGGTCCCTCCATGTCGACGCTATAGTTAAGAAAGCCTACCAGCACCTCTACATTCTCAGGAGGCTAAGGAAATTTGGCATGTCCGCTACGATTCTCACCAACGTTTACAGATGCAACATAGAAAACATCCTTTCTGGTTGTATTACTGCTTGGTATGGTGCCTGCTCTGTCCAAGACAGCAAAAAGCTACAAAGGGTTATGAATGAAGCTCAGTCCATCACGCAAACCAGCCTCCCATCCATTGACACGGTCTACACTTTCCGCTGCCTCAGAAAAGCAGCCAGCACAATCGAGGACCCCACGCACACCAGACATACTCTCTTCCACCTTCTTCCATCAAGAAAAAGATACAAAAGTCTGAGGACATGTACCAACCGACTCAAGAACAACTTCTTCCCTGCTGCCATCAGACTATTGAATGGACCTACTTCGTATTGAGTTAATCTTTCTCTGCACCCTAGCTATGACTGTAACACTACATTCTGCACTCTTTTCTTTCCTCCTTGAGGTACGGTATGCTTGTCTGTATAGCGTGCAAGAAACAATACTTTTCACTGTATACTAATACATGTGACAATAAGTCAAATGAAATCAAATCAAATATTGTCAAGTTTTTGAATGGTTTATTCAGATGTAGTAGATCTCCTGATGACAATTTCTGGCCACTTTGAGTGGGCATCAATTATGACTAAGAGCATGTAACCTTCAAACGGTCAACATCCTTGAGGTGACCATTGACCAGAAATGCAACTGTACTCGCCACAGTGGCTTCAAGAGCAGGTCAGAGGCTAGGAATATTGCAGTGAGTAACTCGCCTCCTGACTCCCCAAAGACTGTCCACCATCTACAAGACACAAGTCAGGAATGTGATGGAATACTCCCCACTTGCCTGGATGGGTGCAGCTCCAACAACACTCAAGAAGCTGGACAGCATCCAGGACAAAGCAGCCCGCTTGACTGGCACCACAAACACCCACTCCCTCTATCACCGATGCCCAGTAGCAGCAGTGCATACTATCTACAAGATGCACTGCAGAAATTCATCAAAGAAAGCACCTTTGAAACCCACAGCTACTTCTATCTAGAAGGACATGGGTAGCTGATACATGGGAACACTATCACTTGCAAGTTCCCCTCCAAGCCACTCACCATCCTGACTTGGAAACATCGCCGTCCTTTGCAGTCGCTGGGTCAAAATCCTGGAATTCCCTTCCAAATGGCATCGTGGATCAATCCATAGCACGTGGACTGCAGTGTTTCAGGAAAGCAGCTCACCACCACCTTCTCTAGGGCAACTAGGGATGGGCAATAAATGCTGGCTAGCCAGTCTTGCCCATGTCTCAGGACTGATTAAAAAAAATGATAATGCATGAGCATAGCGCTCTATATCATAGGAGTGTACAGATAAGATTAGTGACCATCATTTTAGATGCTTTATGGAGGCCTTTGCTATCAATAACATGACCCGAATACTGGAATGAAGTCTGGAAAAAGTCACACTTTTCTTCTTTGATATGCAGACCATGTGCTTGAAGATGTTCTAATGCTTCTGAATGATTCAAGTGATCTTGTTTACTGGACCTGGTAATTTCAATATCATCCAACTATCATTGTACACCAAAGAGACCACTTAAAATCTGATCCATCCACCTTTGGAATAGGGCTAATGTGGATGTTATTCCAAAAGCAATCCTTTATAACAAAAAATAACCTCTATGAGTAACAATGGTAAGCAATGGTTGTGATTCAGTGGCTACATT
Organism: Mustelus asterias; assembly: GCF_964213995.1. NCBI lineage: Eukaryota > Metazoa > Chordata > Chondrichthyes > Carcharhiniformes > Triakidae > Mustelus > Mustelus asterias. The sequence continues at coordinate 20,573,341 of NC_135820.1, read as the reverse complement.
CTTCTGTAAGTATGCTTGTGAAAGATTAATCTTGCTAAATATCTGACCACATGATAACCCAGCCAACAAATCTTCAATTAAAGGAAGCAAATATGGATCAGCATACAACATCATATTCAACAACATTCAAAGGACCAATTCACAGCAGGTGTTAAAAAGCTGATGATCCAACATCACGTGAGCATACTTGCCTTTTGTGTTATGTCTGAAGAAGGGTATGTTTGTGGGATGGTGTTTAACTTGGAACAACACAGATAGCTAGCTGTTAAAGATTAAACTGTGTTAAATCTTGTAATTGTTAAAAATTATGCTAATTCTTTTTGTTATATTTTAACTGTGTTCTTAAATAAACTTTGTTTGATAAAAGCTTCCAAGTGGGTCACTTGAATCATATCTGGAGTGAAACACCTTATACTCACCCATGCCAAAATCAAAACCCCTTTTAAAACTTAGGGTCTAGGTTAACTTCATAAAAAAACTGGGTCTTAACAATTGTCTCACAGCCAGTTCCAGCGACACAGCAATTTCTACTGTCTTAAAAGTCAGGGCATGTTCAGTAAGCAATCTTCTTTCGCTTCATTTTGGACAGCACAAACTAAATGATCTTGAAGATTCTGTCTTGAAGATCTAAATGATTCTGATGTAAACACCAAACTCAAAGTTGTGCCAGCCATTTTAATGTTGCTACAAACTGAGCAATGCTTTCACCTTGCACTTGATTCCTTTAGTGGAACCTGAACTGTTCCATGATGATCAATGATTTTGGAGAGTGATGCTCTTCAAGGATCTCTGTCAAGTTATTGTAAGTTTCAGTTGCTCAGTGAAGCATGTCCCGGAGCAAATTGGGAGCTTACTTCCCATTGTACTGAGACTAACTGGTACAAGCATTTCGGTTTCAATTTTATTCGCTTGTACAAGGTATAGGAACTCCATGATTCATTTTCTTTATAGAAAGTTCCAGTGGATCCTAATTAACTCACTATTTCTCGAGTGAATTGAGGCACGAGTGAATTGAGACTGCTAAGCATACTTTTTAAATGTCTTTCCAGTACTCCCCTTTTTTAATCTGGAGATTGTTGTCTTCATTTTTCTTATTTCAAGTGGCCTCAGCTGTACAGCAAAGCATCCACTCTTTTCAAGTATGCTAGATACTGCCTGGAACCTCACCCTTCTCTGATCGGAAAAGCATCCTCTTCTAAAACCACATAGAGAGAGTTTTTTCTTACTGGAGTCTTCCTTCACTGCAAAGTCAATCTTTAACCATGTTGCTGTTTCTCCCCAGTCTTCTAATATTCAAAGTGTGAGGATCCACAATGATTTTCTTTCCTCTACTTTTCTCAATGTTCTTGAACAAACAAATTTCCACTCATTGTCAATTTTCTTTCTGTAATGTCCAAACGATGTTAGTGGTTGTGGGTTTTACACAAAATGAAAACACATGGTTTGCACACATAGAACATCATAGAATCCTACAGTGCAGAAAGAGGCCATCTGGCCCATCGAGTCTGCACCAACCACAATCCCACCCAGGCCCTATCCACATATCCCTACATATTTACCCACTAACCCCTCTAACCTATGCATCCCGGGACACTAAGTGGCAATTTAGAATGGCCAATCAACCTAGCCCGCACATCTTTGGACTGTGGGAGGAAACCGGAGCACCCGGAGGAAACCCACGCAGACACGGGGAGAATGTGCAACTCCACACAGACAGAGACCCGAGCCAGGATTTGAACCCAGGTCCCTGGAGCTGTGAAGCAGCAGTGCTAACCACTGTGCTACCGTGCCGCCCATAGAACATTACAGCGCCGTACAGGCCCTTCGGCCCTCGATGTTGCGCCACCAGTGAAACCAATCGAAAGCCCCTCTAATCTACACTATTCCAATATCATCCATATGTTTATCCAATAACCATTTGAATGCTCTTAATGTTGACGAGTCCACTACTGCTGCAGGCAGGGCATTCCACGCCCTTACTACTCTCTGAGTAAAGAACCTACCTCTAACATCTGTCCTATATCTCTCACCCCTCAATTTAAAGCTATGTCCCCTCGTGTTAGCCATCACCATCCGAGGAAAAAGGCTCTCACTATCCACCCTATCTAATCCTCTGATCATCTTGTATGCCTCTATTAAGTCACCTCTTAACCTTCTTCTCTCTAATGAAAACAACCTCAAGTCCTTCAGCCTTTCCTCATACGATCTTCCCACCGTACCAGGCAACATCCTGGTAAATCTCCTTTGCACCCTCTCCAACGCTTCCACATCTTTCCTATAATGCGGCGACCAGAACTGTACGCAATACTCCAAGTGCGGCCGCACCGGAGTTTTGTACAGTTGCAGCATGACCTCATGGCTCCGAAACTCAATCCCTCTACCAATAAAAGCTAACACACCGTATGCCTTCTTAACAACCCTATCAACCTGGGTGCCAACTTTCAGGGATCTATGCACATGGACACCCAGAACCCTCTGTTCATCCACGCTACCAAGTATCTTACCATTAGCCCAGTACTCTGTATTCCTGTTACTCCTTCCAAAGTGAATCACCTCACACTTTTCCGCATTAAACTCAATTTGCCACCTCTCAGCCCAGCTCTGCAGCTTATCTAGTCCCTCTGTAACCTGCCACTTCCCTCCGCACTGTCTACAACACCACCGACTTTAGTGTCATCCGCAAATGTACTAACCCATCCTTCCACGCCCTCATCCAGGTCATTAATAAAAATGACAAACAGCAGTGACCCCAAAACAGATCCTTGCGGTACCCACTAGTAACTGAACTCCAGGATGAATATTTCCCATCAACCACCACCCTTTGTTTTCTTCCAGCTAGCCAATTCCTGATCCAAACCACTAAATCACCCTCAATCCCATGTGTCCGTATTTTCTGCAATAGCTTACCATGGGGAACCTTATCAAACGCTTTGCTGAAATCCATATACACCACATCAACCGCTTTACCCTCATCCACCTCTTTGGTCACCTTCTCAAAGAACTCAATAAGGTTTGTGAGGCATGACCTACCCTTCACAAAACCGTGCTGACTATCCCTAATCAAATTATTCCTTTCTAGGTGATTATAAATCCTATCTCTTACAATCCGTTCCAAAACCTTGCCCACAACAGAAGTAAGGCTCACCGGTCTATAATTACTAGGGTTGTCCCTACTCCCCTTCTTAAACAAGGGGACAACATTTGCTAACCTCCAGTCTTCTGGCACTGTTCCTTTGGACAATGACGACCCAAAGATCAAAGCCAAAGGCTCTGCAATCTCCTCTCTAGCCTCCCAGAGAATCCTACGATAAATCCCATCCGGCCCAGGGGACTTAATTATTTTTACCCTTTCCAGAATTGCTAACACCTCCGCCTTATGAACCTCAATCCCGTCCAGTCCAACAGCCTGCATCTCAGTACTTCCCTCGACAACACTGTCCCTCTCCTGTGTGAATACCGACGAAAAATATTCATTTAGTGCCTCTCCTATCTCTTCAGACTCCACACACAACTTCCCACTACTGTCCTTGACTGGCCCTAATCTTACCCCAGTCATTCTTTTACTCCTGAAATACCTATAGAAAGCTTTAGGCTTTTCCGTGATCCTACCTGCCAAAGACTTCTCATGTCCCCTCCTGGCTCTTCTTAACTCTTTCTTTAGGTCCTTCCTGGCTAACTTATAACTCTCAAGCGCCCGAACTGAGCCTTCACGTCTCATCTTAACATAAGTCTCCTTCTTTCTCTTCACAAGAGATTCAACCTCTTTAGTAAACCACGGTTGCCTCACACGTCTGCTTCCTCCCTGCCTGACAGGTACATATTTATCAAGGACGCGTAGTAGCTGTTCCTTGAACAAGCTCCACATTACAATTGTGCCCATCCCCTGCAGTTTCCTTCCCCAACCTATGCCAGCTAAATCTCGCCTAATCGCATCATAATTTCCTTTCTCCCAGCTATAACTCTTGCCCTTCGGTATATACCTATCCCTTTCCAGAAGGTAAACGTAATCGAATTGTGATCACTGTCACCAAAGTGCTCACCTACCTCCAAATCTAACACCTGGCCTGGTTCATTACCCAGTACCAAATCCAATGTGGCCTCGCCTCTTGTTGGTCTATCTACATACTGTGTCAGGAAGCCTTCCTGCACACATTGGACAAAAACTGACCCCTCTAAAGTACTCGAACTATAGCTTTTCCAGTCAATATTTGTAAAGTTAAAGTCCCCCAGTACAACTACCCTGTTACTTTCGCTCCTATCCAGAATCATCTTTGCAATCTTTTCCTCTACATCTCTGGAACTTTTTGGAGGTCTATAAAAAACTCCCAACAGGGTGACCTCTCCTTTCCTGTTTCTAACCTCGGCCCAAACTACCTCAGTAGACGAGTCCTCATCAAACGTCGTTTCTGCCACCGTAATACTGTCCTTGACTAACAATGCCACACCTCCCCCTCTTTTACCACCTTCCCTGCACTTACTGAACATCTAAACCCTGGAACCTGCAACAACCATTCCTGTCCCTGCTCTATCCATGTTTCCGAGATGGCCACAACATCGAAATCCCAGGTACCAACCCATGCTGCAAGCTCACCCACCTTATTCCGGATGCTCCTGGCGTTGAAGTATACACACTTTAAACCACCTTCCTGCCTGACAGTACACTCCTGCGATCCTGAAACCTCATCCATGACCTCACTACTCTCAACCTCCTGTACACCGGAATTACAATTCAGGTACCCACCCTCCTGCTGAATTAGTTTAAACCCTCCCGAAGAGCATTAGCAAATTTCCCTCCCAAGATATTGGTACCCGTCTGGTTCAGGTGCAGACCATCCTGTTTGTAGAGGTCCCACCTACCCCAGAAAGAGCCCCAATTGTCCAGGTATCTGAAACCCTCTCTCCTGCACCATCCCTGTAACCACGTGTTCAACTGCTCTCTCTCCCTATTCCTCTCCTCACTATCACGTGGCATGGGTAACAAACCAGAAATAACAACTCTGTTTATTCGAGCCCTAAGCTTCCACCCTAACTCCCTGAATTTCTGCCTTACATCCCCATCCCTTTTCCTACCTATGTCTTGAGTGCCTATGTGAACCACAACTTGGGGCTGGTCCCCCTCCCCCTTAAGGATTTCGAAAACACGATCCGAGACATCATGGACTCTGGCTCCTGGGAGGCAACACACCAACCGCGAGTCTCTCTCGTTCCCGCAGAATCTCCTATCCGTCCCTTTAACTATGGAGTCCCCAATGACTAAGCCTCTACTCCTCTCCCCCCTTCCCAGCAACAAGGACAGACTCTGAGCCAGTGACCTGTACACCATGGCTTACCCCTGCTAAATCACCCCCCCCCAACAGCATCCAAAAGTGTACTATCCCCAATTTCTACTACATTTCTTTTTTCTCCCCCTGCTTGAATGGCTCCCTGTACCCTGGTGCTGTGGTCAGTTTGCTCATCCTCCCTTTCCCTACCTTTCTGAGCTGCCGGGCCGGACTCTGCGCCGGAGGCACGGCCACTGTTGCTTCCTCCAGGTAGGCTGCTCCCCACAACAGCACTCAAACAGGAGTACATATTTTTAAGGGGCACAGCCACTGGGGTACTCTCTAGTGCCTGACCTTTCCCCTTCCTAACTGTGACCCACGTGTCTTCCTCCCGTGGCCCCGGTGTGACCACCTGCCTGTAACTCCTATCTATCAGCTCCCTGACCAGACGAAGGTCATCGAGCCGCAGCTCCAGTACCGTAACGCGGTCCCTTAGGAGCTGCAGTGCGATGCAACCGGCGCAGATATGGACATCTGGGAGGCTAGTTGACTCCAGGAACTCCCACATCCGACATAGGGTGGGATTTTACGGCCTTGCTCGACCCTAAACTGTAAAATCCTGCCCAAGCTGAACGGACCTTTCCATGTTCCGCCTCTCGCCTGCTCCATCTCTTGTAGTGGGCGGGGTGGTAAAATTCCAACCTTATAGTCAAACAGATTTATTTCAGGAGGTCTTGCCTGTTCAGAATACAAACTGAAAGTAAAACAGCGGCCTGTGGCAACACCCTAATGACATCATTATCAAATCATGTGATCAGCTCTTAAAGCAACGATGCCACTAATTAAATATAAAACACTCCCCCACCCCCATTCACACACTTTTGCTCGAACCTCACCACCCCTCCCCCTCACAGCTCTATGGTCAAGCCTTTACCAACAGAATAAAACCACAGCCTTAGAGAGAGTTCAACAAAGGTTTTGTTGGATCAATTTCTGGGATAAGAAGGTTGTCCTATGAAGAGAAAGTGAATAGAATTGGATGATACTATCTAGAGTCTAGAAGAATGAGAGGTGATGCTATTGAAGATTAGGAATATATGATTTATAATGAGCTTGACAGGTTCGATGCTGAGAGGTTGGCCGTTTTGGATGGAGATGAGGACAAACTTCATCACTGAAAAGTCTGTGAACCTTTGAAATTCTTTACCCTCAGATGGGTATGGATGTTTAGTTGTGAAAATACTCACAGAATTGTTATGGAGCAGAAGGAGGTCATTCAGCTCATCATGTCTGCACTGGCTCACTAAACGAGCATTATGACTTAGTGCAATTACCTTGCCTTCTCCACGCAACCCTGCATTTTGTTTCTGTTCAAGTAATTACTTATTGCCCTCTTGAATGCCTCAATTTAACCTGCCTCCACCATACTTCCAAGGCAGTACCCCAACCATTTAGGACTGAGATGAGGAGAAACTCAAAGGGTGGTGAACCTGTGGAATTCACTACAATATAAGGCTGTGGAAGCCAAGTCACTGAATGTATTTAAGAAAGAAATGAATAGATTTTTAGACACTAAAGAGGCGATTCTCCCATCCTGCTGCGTTAAGATTTTAGTGGGAGAATTGCGTGTGGGCCGACTTGTGGGATTCGCGCATGCGTGCATCTCGGAGTGCCAGATAGGCGGGCACGGTCAGGACCATGCTGGAAACCAGCGGGGACAGCAGGTAAGTGATTTAAATTTTATTTTAATGTTAGTTAAAAGTGATTAGCAGGCACAGGATGAAGTCTCCAGGCCCATTAAGCATCTCCCATACCGCCAGTACAATTTCACTCTACCGCGGTTCAGACTAACTCTCCACTTTTGGGGAACTAGCGGGAGACCCTGCTGGAGTGAAGAGGGGGCAATTGGGGCCCCCAGGGGGTCAGGCGGCAAGAGGTGGTGCTCCCTGGGCATCGTCACCCTGGCAGTGCCAGCCTGTGCCCCCTGGCACTACCCATGGGGGAAAGTCCCCATGCCCAGGGGGCACCTTGGCACTGCTCATCAGGCATTGGGCTGTGCCAAGGGGGTGGGACCTAGGGGCAGGGCCTGGGGAGGAGTCAGATAGGGGTGGGGCCAGCTTGGGGTGGGGCCTAGGTGTGGAGGTGGGGGGGGTCTCACTGCCACTCTGCATTGGGATTGGTTGGGGCTGGTGGGAGGCCAGTGCTCGGGGCGTTGGAGGAGTGGTCAACTGGGGGGGTTCTGCCGGAAGTGGGGGTGGGGAGAGGGCGTGGTGGGGGGGAGCTGTGTGTTTTCTGGGGGTGTCTATGGGGGAGTGTCGGAGGGGGAATGGTGGGTGGGATCGTCACTACTGGGGCGTGGCTGGAGATTGGGGCGCTCTGGAATGGCGGGGGGGGGGGTTTCGGGGCTGGCCCGCGAATGGACAGAGGGGCTGCAATTGAGGCTGTGAGGGGGGAGGAGTTGCAGGGGCAGCACTGTGGGGGTCCAGGGCTGGCCAGCAATTGAGCTGGCCAGCCAATGTGCAGGCTGACAGTTCGGAGCCACTGCGCATGTGCAGAGTTCTGGAACTGTCAGCCTCCGGTGTTAATAGGCCCCCCGAGCTTTTAATGATATTCCCAATTGTGACTTCTGCATTGCACAGAGTGTGGGAGATTCGAGCGTGAACTCACACTGAAAAAACAATCGTAATTTACATCAGTTTTTTCTGCCAATTCAGCCCCCTGAAAGTGTCAAAGTATATGGGGAAAGGGCAGGAATGTGGCATTGATGTAGAAGATCAGCCATGATCATGTTGAATGGTGGAGTAAGCTCGATGGGTCAAGTGGCTTATTCCTGTTCCTAGTTTCTGCATTTCTACTCCAGATCTCATTGTTTACTGATTTGGGGGAGCAATTGGCTCAGTTGCTTAAGGCTAACTTTGTTGATAGAGAGTTGAAAATAGTACCCTGTGTTTCTGGCACTTGGTTGACACAATTTGATTTGCTTTTCGCTATACATTTGGGTTGCATTTCTGGAGGAGCAGGAAAGAAGGGCCCTAGAGAATTGGATATAATCTGAAACAAAACATCTTTAAAAAGTTTAATTTAAAGGGGTAAGACATGACAGGAGAGCTCCAAGCTGTGGTTTGCTCCTCTTGCTCCATGTGGCAGGCTGGGGACAGTTCCAGTCCCCTGGGTCAGCAAGTGTGCAGGAAGCTCGAGTTTCAGAGCTGGACCAGTGGCTGGAGATGCTGTGGAGCATCCGCGAGTCAGAGAGTATCGTGGATAGCGCGTATAGAGAGGTGGTCACACCACAGGCTCAGACTCCGCAGGCAGGAAGGGAATGGGTGACCACCAAACAGAGCAAGAGAGATAGGCAGGTAGTGCAGGAATCTCCTGTGGCCATTCCCCTGCAAAATAGATATACTGCTTTGGATACTGTTGAGGGGAATGACCTCTCGGGGAAAGCAGCAGCAGCCAAACTCGCTGCACCACGATTGGTTCTGCTACAGAGCGGAGGGGTAAAAAGTGTGCCAGTACAATAGCTATAGGGGACTCAATTGTAAGGGGAATAGACAGGCATTTTTATGGCCCGCAAATGAGACTCCAGGATGGTATGTTGTCTCCCTGGGGCTAGGGTAAAGGATGTCTCGGAGTGGGTACAGGATATTCTGGAGGGGGAGGGTGAACAGCCAATTGTTGTGGTATACATCGGTACAAACGACATAAGTAAAAAAAGGGATGAGGTCCTAAAAGCGGAATACAGGGGGCTAGGAAAAAAGTTAAGAAATCGGACTTCAAAGGTAGTGATCTCAGGATTACTATCGGTGCCATGTACTAGTCAGAGTAGAAATGACAGGATATATCGGATGAATATGTGACTGAAGAGATGGTGTCAAAGGGAAGGTTTCAGATTCCTGGGGCATGGGACTGGTTCTGGGGAAGATGGGACCTGTACAAATTGGATGGGTTACACCAGGGCAGGACTGGGACTGATGTCCTGGGGGGACTGTTTGCTAGAGTGGATGGGGAGGGTTTAAACTAATATGCCAGGGGGATGAGAACTTATGTAAGGAGTCAGAGAAGAAGGGAGAAAGGACAAAAACAAAAGGTAGAAAAGGGGATAAGAAAAGTATTAGGCAGAGAAACCAAGGACAAAATTCAAACAGGGTTATAGTGAAAAATATTGGAAGCGAGACAAACAATGATAAAAAGACAAGGCTCTGTGCCTTAATGCGCTGAACATTTGCAATAAAGTGGATGAATGAATCGCGCAGATAGATTTAAAGGGGTACAATATAATTGGGATTATGGAGAGTGACCAGGGATGGGAACGGAATATCCCAGGGTATCCAATATTTAGGAAGGACGGGCATAAAGGAAAAGGTGGTGGAGTGGCACTGCTGGTTAAAGAGGAAATTAATACAATAGTGAGAAAGGATATTGGCTCTGACAATGTGGAGTCTGTATGGGTAGAGCTGAGAAATACCAAGGGGCAAAAAACATTAGTGGGTGTCATATATAGACCCCCAAACTGCAGTGGTGATGTTGGGAATGGCATTAAATATGAAATTAGAGATGCACGTGATAAGGGAATATCGGTGATCATGGATGATTTTAATCTGCACATAGATTTGTCAAATCAAATTAGCCACAGTGCTGTCGAGGAGGAATTCCTGGAGTGTGTACAGGATGGTTTTCTTGACCAATATGTGGAGGAACCAACTAGAGAGCTGGCCATCTTAGACTGGGTACTGTGTAATGAGAAGGGAATCATTGCCTATCTAGCTGTGTGAGACCCTTGGGAATGAGCGACCATAACATGATAGAATTTTTAATCAAGATGGAGAGTGAAGTAGTTGATTCAGAGATGAGGGTGCTGAATCTTATTAAAGGAAACTATGAAGATATGAGGCCTTGATAGATTAGGGAGAGTTACTTAAAGGGATGACAGTGGATAGGCAATGGCAAACATTCAAGGAATGCATGTGGGAAGTGCAGCAACTGTTTATTTCTGTCTGGCACAAAAGCAAAATGGCTAAGAGAGCCAATCCATGGCTTACAAAGGAAATTAGAGAGAGTATCCGATCTAAGGAAGAAGCATACAGATTGGCCAAGAAAAATAATAGGTCTGAGGATTGGGATCGGTTTAGAATTTAGCAAAGAAGGACCAAGGGATTGATTAAGAAGGGGACAATACGGTACGAAAACTTGCAGGGAACATAAAGACTGATGCTAAGAATTTCTACAGATATGTGATGAGAAAGAGGTTGGTGAAGACAAATGTAGATCTCTTACAGACAGAAACGAGGGAATATATATTAGGGGACAAAGAAATGGCCGAGCAGCTGAATACATACTTTGGTTCTGTCTTCACAAAAGAGGACACGGCACAGTGGCACAGGGGTTAGCACTGCTGCCTCACAGCGCCAAGGGCCCAGGTTCAATTCTGGCCTCAGGTAACTGTCTGTGCAGTTTGCATGTTCTCCCCATGTTTGCGTGGGTTTCCTCCGGGTGCTCCGGTTTCCTCCCACAGTCCAAAGGTGTGTAGGTAAGGTTGATTGGCTATGCTATGTCGGGGGATTAGCAGGGTAAATGGGAATAGGGTTATAGGGATAGGGCTTGGGTGGGATTGTTGCCGGTGCAGACTCGATGGGCCAAATGGCCTCCTTCTGTACTGTAGGGATTCTATGATGATTCTATGACACAAATCAGGTACCAGAAATGTTGGAGAATGCAAGATTTAGTGAGAGGGAAGAACTGAGGGAGATCAATATTAGTAGAGAAATGGTGCTAGGAAAATTGATGGGATTGAAGGCGGATAAATCTCCAGGACCTGATAATCTACATCCCAGAGTACTTAAGGAAGTGGCTCAAGTAATAGTGGATACATTGGTGGTTGAAGTCGGAAAATATACCTCTATAAGCTGGTATGAGTCAAAAATACAGTCAGGGTTTATTCTCATAAGCTTATGGGAGAACCTGACCCCTTGAAAGCGGAAGCCAAAGTTCTCCCTGAACACAAGAAACATGTATATTTATACATCAGGGTTCCCAATACAAGCCATAAAGCAAAGTCCAGTTAACAGTCCTTGATCGTAAATTATAGTTCCTTTAACAGCTTCTGATAGTCGTTGGATCATGGTTAGAGACCATCTGGTATCCTTGGGTCATAAAGCACAATTCTTCTGGTCGTTGCAGTCAAGGTGTCACCTCTGGTCCCCTGCTCTTCCCGCAGCGTTTCCTTTGAAGTGACTGAGTGACTGTCCCAGTGGGAGTTCTCCTTCAAACGGCCATTCTCGCACTCTACCATTTGGTGGCTGCATCCTCTGCTTAAATCACAGACAAGCCCACGGGAAAGCCTCCTAACATCTATATTCAACTGTCTGTTTTATCCGAATGATATAAACAAGCGAGTGAACCATGAACAAATGGCTTATACTAAAAGTAACATGAAAGACATGAACAAATGGCTTATGCCACTACCAGGAGCAATATAAAAAAGGGGTGACTTGCCACAAGGAAATGATATGTTTGTGATACATTCCAGGTACAAAATACATTGAGTACAAAACATTAACCCTTTCCCTTCTTCAGTGGTCATCTTCCAGGATTCTATAGACTCTGGAACAGTCCCTGCAGATTGGAGGATAGCTAATGTCACTCCAATATTCAAAAAGGGAGGTAGAGAGAAAACAGGGAATTATAGACCAGTAAGCCTAACATCGGTAGTGGGTAAAATTCTTGAATCCATTATCAAGGACTTTATAGCGGAGCATTTAGAAAGCAGTGGCAGGATCAGACAGAGTCAGCATGGATTTATGAAGGGAGAATCATGCTTGACAAATCTGTTGGAATTCTTTGAAGATGTAACTAGTAGAGTTGACACCCAGATGTAGCTGATCACTTGGACTTTGCCCATCAAGCTGGATGGGAAGAAACGACTAGAACCCTAGAACTTGACCTGTTCCAGCCAGAAATGCTGGAGGCTCCTACACCAACTTGGAGCAGCCCGGTAACCATTAAAATCAAGCTGACCATCTGGAAATGCCAACAAAGTGGCAACTCATCTCCTCCATATGGGAAAAACATCCCAGGATAAAGAAATTAAAAAACAAATAAAGACTGAGCTGAGAGCCTTTCAAAGGCATCACAATTTCAGATCATGCCCTGAACCCTTCATTGTAGTGGAGTTGGAAAATGCATGACAAAAAATCAAGCCCGGATCTGCTGCCGGCTATGTCAGCATTCTTCCTGAGTTCCTCAAATGCCTTGTCCCACATGCCTGCTGGTGGTTAGCTCAATTCCTAACATGGGCTATCTGTGAAGGAAGACTACCTAAACCCTGGTGCATGTCCAATGTGATCAGCCTTCCCAAAGCAGATAAAATCCCAAACTTATCTTCAAGGTACCAAACAATATCTCTGCTCTCTGTGCTGCAAGGTCTTAGAGCATCTCATCTTAGAGTAGATAGAGCCAGAGGTGGAGGAAATATTGAAAGCTGAACAAGCTTTAAGTTTCAAGTGGCACGGTAGCACAGTGGTTAGCACTGCTGCTTCACAGCTCCAGGGACCTGGGTTCGATTCCCGGATCGGGTCACTGTCTGTGCGGAGTTTGCACATTCTCCCCGTGTCTGTGTGGGTTTCCTCCGGGTGCTCAGGTTTCCTCCCACAGTCCAAAGATGTGCGGGTTAGGTTGATTGGCCAAGCTAAATTGCCCCTTAGTGTCCCGGGATGGATAGATTAGAGGGATTAGTGGGTAAAATATGAGGGTTAGAGGGATTAGCGGGTAAATATGTAGGGAAACGGGGATAGGGCCTGGGTGGGATTGTTGTCGGTGCAGACTCGATGGGCCAAATGACCTCTTTCTGCACTGTAGGGTTTCTATGGTTTAAGCTGGCTTTTGGCTAAGGTGATGCATATGTGACCAGGTGCTTTTCTTAACCACTTTCATTGAAAATGGCTGTGAAATTAACCTCAAAACAGGTACTTTCTCGATATCACTGCAGCATATTACATGGTCTGGCACACTGGTCTCGTTGTCAAAATCTCAAGAGTCCTCCCTCCGTGGGTTACTGATGTCATCAAACTATTACTCCGAGATAGATGGTACAGGCTGCACATGGGTGATGAGATAAGCGCCTGGATGAATCAGTCCAATGGGCTTCCCCAGGGATCTGTTGTAACCCCAACCATTTTCAATTTCTATATCAATCATCTGCCTCCAATCCTGTCTCAAAAGTTGATCCATGCTGACAATATCTGCTGTATCTCTCAGGCTCGGACATTTTCTAAACTATTGCCAACACTAAACAACAATGTAGAAAACTGGCAAACTACTGTAAGACATGATGCCTTCAACCCATCAGCAACAAAACAGTCTTAAGTATATTCCACCTCCACAATGCCAGTGCCAAGCGGGAACTCAACAGACAATATTCTGTCTACCTTGTTGTTATTCTTGATCAAATACTGACATACAAAGAACATCTGAACAAGACAAAGGTCAAAACGCAAAATAACCTCCTCAACAAACTGGCTGGCTCTTCATGCAGTGCAGATGTTCAAATGTTAAGACCTCAACTCTTGCCATCATCTACTCGACTGCAGAATATTGTGCACCAGTATGGTACAACTCATCCCATTCCAGTCTTGCAGATACTCAGCTCAAAACAACAATGCGTATAACCTTGGGTACCCGCTGATCAACTCAACTCCCCTGACTCACAGCCTGAGCAACATCCTGCCCCCTCACATAACTAGGGAGATTGTAACAAGAAAGCTCCTGCAGATGATTTACATCAACCTAAGCCTGCTGCTATACCAATCCATCTGCTGTTCGCTTTCTATCATACCAACCTGTATGGCTAAGACCACCATGCCAAGGAATAACAGCAGTTGCCCTATGGCCAGAGGAATGGAACCAACATGCCACCGTTAAAAATTATTTCCTCATCACAAATCCCACAGCCCGTCCACCCAACTTCAACCTGACATGCCAACATTGGGCACTCCTCAACCATTTCTGCACTGGCCAAATACTTTGTGCAGCAAATTGGCACAAGTGGGTCCTTTCAGGGAACCTGGACTGCAGCTGTGGTGCATGCCAATCAATGATTTAAATCATTGAAGATTGTCCCCTGGCAAAATTCAACAGAGGGATCAGAGTGCTCCATTTAGCCACTGCGGAAGCTATTGTCTGGCTTCGTGATTACTGCACACACTAAAAAAGAAACAGATTTTTATTTTCTATGCAAGGTTCAATTGCTTTGTGTTGAGTTTGCTGGTAATTTAACAGTAATTTAACTTTGTTCTGCTATTCAAGGCAGTCTTCATTTCTTCATGCTGCTGAAGCAATATATATTCTTTTTGCATTTGACCTTGAAGGACAATGAGCTGTTCTTTCAACTGTTTATTTTCTTGTTGACATCCTGCCAACCTATGCTGCTTTTCAGTATGATGCTTTGTTGCAACAGATAGTTCTAACACAATTTTCTCTGAAGTAATTTTCTACATTCTTTTTAACTCCTTATTTTTTCCCAGGGCCACGTAAGGATTCTTCAAAGAGTCTTTCAGGGCAACAATTTATTTGAATGCCTTCTCTACCTGCTGTACTTCTGGTTGAGTTCTTCCAACTTAGATTTGATAGGAACACTTTCCTGTAGAATACCTTCATTCTCCTTTTTTTGGGTTACGTCAGAGATTTCCTTCCTTCACATCCGTTTGCTCGCTCCACACTGCCACCTCCTGTTGCAGTTTGAGTATTGTGTTAGCATTTTCAAAAAGCTCAATTTTTAAGCCATTAGCTGTTTCTCATTCTTTTCCCTCCTCTGCACTAAACTCTCTGGCTCATGTACTTCATTGTTTTCAATTGGGAGGTGATCATGTTTTGTTTTGCCAAGGTATTGTCTCCCTTAGGTCTTTTGTCTCCCTTGCCCGATAGTCTCCTGTCTCCCTTACTCTGGGGTCTGCTGTCTTCCACACCCTGGGGTCTTGTTACCCCTTCAGTACATTAATGGGAGCATTCTAGGCCTTTTTAAAGGTTTGCAATCTCTGCAACTTGGAGTTTAAAATATTTGTCAAAGGATTTTAATATCTTACCAGATGTGGTTGCTTAAGGTTGCTTCATCTGCAAGTGCACCAAACAAGCAGAAACATGTATTAACTTGGACTTCTTCTGATTTCTTGCTTAATCCTGATGTACTCCTGTAATCTAAACATTTTTATGGTGTCAGCTGTGGACCATCACTGGAGCTTTCTTCCAGCTGTGCTCTGGAATGGGTGATCCTGATGTCTGTCTATTTTGAAAGGTAATCTCAGTCTTTTCCTGAATTCAGCTCATACTTTTTTGTGATCTGGCTAGGTCCCTTGAATTTGCATTCACTCAGGTTCTACTTTCATCTGCACAGTGGATTATTCTGTTGTTTTTTTAGTTTTTCTCAGACTTTTGTGATTGCCCCTGTATTCGATCAAGTCTGGCAATTGAAATGTTTTAGGTTTCTCCAGCTGTGTTTCTAATTTAGACGCATTTCTTGCAGGTCAGATTGCAGTTTCTTAACTTTTTCATGCTTTGGGGTCCATCCTCCACTGCTGCATGTTGTAAGGATTGTTTGGTGTCTAATGGAGAGGTCTGAAGGCTTATATAGTTGAACAATAATTGTTTATTAACAACTCATAACTATATGGATCTCCAAGATACCTCCCTACACGCGTGTTGTCTCCATGATGGATTCTGTTAGACCACTAGTCTACTCAGTCCACTATCATGTATCACTAAAGTATGGCCGGTACTACTTAGTCCCAAGTTAATGCTTTCTATGTTGGACCCTGATATTACACCCACCTGCCATTTTAAAGGGTTCCCAAAGCATCACGATGTGGCAAAAGTCCAACCCATTGCTACTCATTGGGCGGCACGGTAGCACAGTGGTTAGCACTGCTGCTGCACAGCTCCAGGGACCTGGGTTCGATTCCCGGCTTGGGTCACTGTCTGTATGGAGTTTGCACATTCTCCTCGTGTCTGCGTGGGTTTCCTCTGGGTGCTCTGGTTTCCTCCCACAGTCCAAAGATTGCGGGCTAGGTTGATTGGCCATGCTAAAAATTGCCCTTAGTGTCCTGAGATGTGTAGGTTAGAGGGGTTAGTGGGTAAATATATAGGGATATGGGGGTAGGGCCTGGGTGGGATTGTGGTCGGTGCAGACTCGATGGGCCGAATGGCCTCTTTCTGTACTGTAGGATTTCTATGAATACTACACCACTGCCTCCCCATGGGATATCACAACTGCTCTGACAGGGGCAGAATTACAATATAAGACTACACAGGCAGTTTCCATGTGAAGAAAATTGACAGAGGTGTGACAAAAAGATGATGAGGAGATTAAGTGTTCTAAACAGGAACATACGTAACCTGCCAATAATTTACTCAACACTTTCGTGTTGGTAAACTTACTGGTAAACTTTCTTCGCCTAAATTTTCAAGTATATTTATGTATAGACCATCATAAACTATTCTCCTTAATGAGATCTTTTTTCAGCCTTTTTGATCAATTTACCTTCCTCCATTTCAGGATGCATTGTGGCTATAGTAAATGCAAAACCTGTTTACCCTTTTATTCACAGCCACTTTATTCAAGATAACACAGAGGAAAATATACATGAATTGCTTAAACCATGAGACCTGGAACTTCTGCAGGGGGAGGGCTGCAAAACTGAGCTACTATGGCAGCAGCACTGGCAAGGGGCAGAATTACAACAGACGACCAGATATGCAGCTTCCATTAAAGTTCTGGAATTCCCTCCCTACACCTCTAGCCTCTCTACTTCACTTGCTTCCTTTAAGCAAACTAATCTTTTGCTTATCTGACCTAATATCTTCTTATGTGATTCAGTATCATATCTCGTTTATAATGCTTCTATGAATTGCCTTGTTTTATTTAAAGATGCTATATAAATACAAGTTGTTGTTATTCCTGCACAGAAACATTAGGAGGCGGCACGGTAGCACAGTGGTTAGCACTGCTGCTTCACAGCTCCAGGGTCCCGGGTTCGATTCCCGGCTCGGGTCACTGTCTGTGTGGAGTTTGCACATTCTCCTCGTGTCTGCGTGGGTTTCCTCCGGGTGCTCCGGTTTCCTCCCACAGTCCAAAGATGTGCGGGTTAGGTTGATTGGCCATGTTAAATTGCCCCTTAGTGTCCTGGGATGCGTAGGTTAGAGGGATTAGCAGGTAAAATATGAAGGGGTAGGCCTGGGTGGGATTGTGGTCGGTGCAGACTCGATGGGCCGAATGGCCTCCTTCTGCACTGTAGGGTTTCTATGATGATTCTATGATAGACCTCAATGCAAAATTCTCAGTGCAATTAAGCAAAAGATTAAAGTTTACTCATTAGTGTCACAAGTAGGCTTATATTAACACTACAGGGACAATCCCCTGTCGCCACACTCTGGCGCCTAATCGGGTACATCGAGGGAGAATTTAGCGTGACCGATGGACCTAATCAGCACATCTTTTGGATGGTGGGAGAAAACCGGAGCAGCTGGAGGAAACCCATGCAGACATGGGGAGAACATACAGACTTCGCACCGACAGTGATCCAAGCCGAGAATCACACTCGGGTCCCTAGCGCTGTGAGGCAGCAGTGCTAACCACTGTGCCACTATGTTGCAGCATAAACAAACACAATTAATTTGTAACGGGAACAATCAATAGAGCCTCAAGTTACTGGTGGGGTGACATGCGAGGCAAAAGAGTAAAAAAATCTCCTTTAGAGTGACGCGAGAGAGAATAAGGAGAGTATACTTTCCTCGATCCAGTTAACTGCTGACCACTGTCATCTTCAATTAAGTGATAATTCTGCAGCAGATCAAGATGCACCTCTGACTTATTTTTTGATTGCTGGCAAGGGTAGGGTAATGGGGTAGGTTGTAAGATGTGACAGAGTTTACAGTGGGATAGAAGGTGAAGTCAGTCTGTGGCAGGAATAATATCAGGGCTGGTTATCTTATGCACCAAAACAGAAGATCAATTGAGTGAATTTAAGCCAATTGCAATAGTAGGAAAAAGGATCAATGTTAAATTAATTTGATTATAGGTGTTTGGGCATGGGAGAATCTGATGCATTTTGATGAACACACCTCTAATGAACACAACTGGAGGTGCGGTCAGTATTTATTGCTTTGGGCAAAGGGACTTTTGAACTGGCATAAAAGACACAGATAATCACGTATAAGATGGTTATGGATGCAACTCATTTACAATTAAAATTTTGTATTCTTTACTATTATTCGATTTAGTTCCATCCAGATTAACTTGTTATCCCTATAGAAATCATTCAATAAAAATTTGACACCTCCTTCTTCACCAACTTCCCTTGCCTTCTTACTGCTTCTTAATTTTCTCAAATTTAACTTATGTGTTCTGCTGTTTGAGTGAACACCATCACAAACAGTTTTTTGGGATCAGTGTTGTCAAATTTTCTCCATAATTTTAAAAACTTCAGTTAGGTCCAAATGATCTTTGCTAAAGGAAAGAAACCCAATTTCTGGGAACTTTTACTTTTTTCTACAGCACCGGTTCAGGTACATTTACGATTATCCACAGATCACTTACCATTGACATCAAGCTGAATCAGCAGAAAGTCTTTCTTTTTTATAGTACGTACTAAATCCTCAGCTGTGACAGGACTAAAAGTGGAGCAACCTTGATGATGTAATCAGCGTGTGGTAGGAATGGCAAGGGTAGGGTAATGGGGTAGGTTGTAAGATGTGACAGGGTTTACAGTGGGACAGAAGGTGAAGTCAGTCTGTGGCAGGAATGATATCAGGGCTGGTTATATTATGTAATCAGCATGACAGTGATGACTACTGCCTTTATGATGTAATCAGGGTACGACATGGAAAGGTTTTACAAATTTGATGCTTGCTAGGCTGTTACAATCCCAGTTGATGTTTATAGATGGATGGAAGATCCCAGAATGGAACCCTGACTCAAAAGACTATAACTTCCATTTTTGTTTAATAAAATGCAGAGGAACAGAGTCACAGGACCGCTAATTAGTTTTAACAACAAAAAAATGATTAAACATGGATTATACAGTCCTCCATTACTCTCCTCCTTAGCTTCACAATTACATACAGATTCTAAGGTTAACAGGGATGGCAAAGCATATCTTAAACTATAATGATCTCAGTAACACAATGTCCCCTTTAAACACACAAGATGACTGTGGTCAAATACACTATCCACTCTGAACCTCAAATGAATGTCTGTGGATTTCTCCTCCGAATCGTCCAGATGATTGCTACATGAGAGTTTCCAAACTCTACTCTCAAAAACCAGCTTTAATATCTTCTCTCACAATGATGCTTTTCCTTAGTGGTTTTCATTCTGAAATCCAGTCCATGTTTTCCAACAACACTTTTAAGCAAAGCTTCCACTCCACTTTTAGCAGCAAATCCAGTCCAAGATTCTACAACAACCCCTTTAGGATTTCTTTGCCTTGACAGCTGTAAAATCTGTTTGCAATTAGAACAAAGAACAAAGAAAATTACAGCACAGGAACAGGCCCTTCGGCCCTCCAGTCCTGCACCGACCATGCTGCCCGACTTAACTAAAACCCCTGACCCTTCCGGGGCCCATATCCCTCTATTCCCATCCCATTCATGTACTTGTCAAGACCCCCCTTAAAAGTCACTACTGTATCCGCTTCCACTACCTCCCCCGGCATTGAGTTCCAGGCACCCACCACCCTCTGTGTAAAAAATCTGCCTCGTACATCTCCTTTAAACCTTTCCCCTTGCACCTTAAACCTATGTCCCCTAGTAATTGACTCTTCCACCCTGGGAAAAAGCTTCTGACTATCCACTCTGTCCATGCCTCTCATAATCTTGTAGATTTCTATCAGGTCTCCCCTCAACCTCCGTCGCTCCAGTGAGAACAAACCAAGTTTCTCCAACCTCTCCTCATAGCTAATGCCCTCCATACCAGGCAACATCCTGGCAAATCTTTTCTGTACCCTCTCCAAAGCCTCCACATCCTTCTGGTAGTGTGGCGACCAGAACTGAACACTATATTCCAAGTGCGGCCTAACTAAGTTTCTATAAAGCTGCAACATGACTTGCCAATTTTTAAACTCAATACCCTGGCTGATGAAGGCAAGCATGCCATATGCCTTCTTGACTACCTTCTCCACCTGCATTGCCACTTTCAGTGGCCTGTCTACCTGTACACCCAGATCCCTTTGCCTATCAATACTCTTAAGGGTTCCTCCATTTATTGTTTATTTCCTATCTGTAATAGACCTTCCAAAATGCATTACCTCACATTTGTCCGAATTAAACTCCATCTGCCATCTCTCCGCCCAAATCTCCAACTGACCTATATCCTGCTGTATCCTCTGATGGTCCTCATCACTATCTGCAAATCCACCAACCTTTGTGTCGTCCGCAAGCTTACTAATCAATCCAGTTACATTTTCCTCCAAATCATTTAGATATATTTCAAACAGCAAAGGTCCCAGCACTGATCCCTGAGGAACACCACTTGTCACAGCCCTCAATTCAGAACTTGACCGAGCCAGTTTTGTATCCACCTTGCCAGCTCACCTCTGATGCCATGCGACTTCACCTTCTGCACCAGTCTGCCATGAGAGACCTTGTCAAAGGCCTTACTGAAGTCCATGTAGACAATATCCACTGCCCTACCCTGATCAATCATCTTCGTCACTTCCTCGAAAAACTCGATCAAATTCGTGAGACACGACCTCCCCTTCACAAAACCATGTTGCCTCTCACTAATACGTCCACTTATTTCCAAGTGGGAATAAATCCTGTCTCGAAGAATCCTCTCTAATAATTTCCCTACCACTGATGTAAGGCTCACTGGCCTGTAATTACCTGGATTATTCTTGCTACCCTTCTTAAACAAAGGAACAACATTGGCTATTCTCCAATCCTCTGGGGCCTCCCCTGTAGCCAGTGAGGATACAAAGATTTCTCTCAAGGCCCCAGCAATTTCCTCTCTTGCCTCTCTCAGTATTCTGGGGTACATCCCATCAGGTCCTGGGGACTTGTCTACCTTAATGTTTCTCAAGAACCCCAATACCTTCTCCTTTTTGATCTCAACATGATTCAAACTATCTACACATCCTTTCCCAGACTCATCATCCACCACTGCTTTAATTCTTGATCCCCAGACTAGTAAAATGGCACCAAACTTTTAATTTACCTCTGCTGTCTGCTGTCCCATTTTAAATCTGGTTACTGCAATTGTCCCTTTAACTAAGAACTTTGTTTACTCTTTCTTGAACTCTTCTGAATAATATCTTGGTCTCTGTTCTCTTAACTCTAGTCATCTTAAGGCATTGTTTCTGTCCCAATTCCCTGGTTATTTGGACTGTAAATGGTACTTTAGGAAGCCTATTTGCAACTCTCTTATCCTGTGCAGCTTCTGCTGGCAGAGTTGAGAGATGTATACTTCTTGGTGTCTTGTCTCCAATCATATATCCAGCTAAAACTAAAACTTAATAGCTTCTCTACCCTTAAGCGGGCCTCCCTTTGCTAAGCAATGACTATTACTTCTAATTATTTTTCACACCGTAGTCTTGTCTAAGCACAACAGAAACGAATTTGGAACTTAATCTACTCCCACACATACAAGCACCTTTGTCCAGCATGAATCTAATTATAGAGTTTACCCTTCCAGGCATAGAAACATTAAATTAAACATACTTAAAACTATACCCTATTTCTAATATTTACCAATGGACATACAAATCCTTTAAAACTACTTTTGTTTTCCTAACAGCTTGAAATTGCATCAATGAACAAAGAAAATTACAGCACAAGAACAGGCCCTTCGGCCCTCCAAGCCTGCACCGACCATGCTGCCCGACTTAACTAAAACCCCCTACCCTTCCGGGGACCATATCCCTCTATTCCTATCCTATTCATGTATTTGTCAAGATGCCCCTTAAAAGCCACTACCGTATCCGCTTCCACTACCTCCCCCAGCAGTGAGTTCCAGGCACCCACCACCCTCTGTGTAAAAAATCTGCCTCGTACATCTTCTTAAACCTTGCCCCTCGCACCTTAAACCTATTCCTCCTGGTAATTCACTCCTCCACCCTGGGAAAAACCTTCTGACTATCCACTCTGTCAATGCCTCTCATAATCTTGTAGACTTCTATCAGGTCGCCCCTCAACCTCCGTCGTTCCAGTGAGAACAAACCAAGTTTCTCCAATCTCTCTTCATAGCTAATGCCCTCCATACCAGGCAACATCCTGGTAAATCTTTTCTGTACCCTCTCCAAAACCTCCACATCTTTCTGGTAGTGTGGTGACCAGAATTGAACACTATATTCCAAGTGCGGCCTAACTAAAGTTCTATAAAGCTGCAACATGACTTGCCAATTTTTAAACTCAATGCCCCGGCCGATGAAGGCAAGCATGCTGTATGCCTTCTTGACTACCTTCTCCACCTGTGTTGCCACTTTCAGTGACTTGTGTACCTGTACACCTTTGTGTTAGACAAAGATCCCTTTGTCTATCAATATTCTTAAGGGTTCTGCCGTTTACTGTATAAATGGATAGAAAATTAATCATGATCAAATTTGGTCTTCAGTGATGATGTAAAACAAATGATATGACAGTATTGTTACATTGCAGAAGGAGGCTATTTGACCCATTGAGTGTAATTTTATGTGATTTTTTCTAAGTGTCCAGCTAGCCTGAAAATGGGAGAGTTCCTGAACTGTTTTTCGGGCAAGTTTTCATGCCCAATCTTATGCACTCTGTCTCAGAAATATTGGGCTAGACTGTTTCCAACCACAAGAGGCAGTGGGCAGGTCTTAACTTGCCAGACAGCCAGCAGCTCAGATCGGAGCCACAAACTGCAGATGCGTGGAAGAAGCGAAAAATAAAGCAGCTCTCCTGGAAGAATTCTCCCGGACCAGGTACAGCCTCCCCTCCCCCCCACAGACATCGGAGCCCTCCTCCCAACATTACTGACCCACTTACCTGCCCCCCTGGACCCATTTGCACATGGCCCCCTCATCACCCCCTGGCCCCAATGGCTGGCTGACATGACCCTCTCTCTCTCTCCCCTGCCCCTTGATCATCATAGAGGCAAAAATTCCCCCCCTCTCCCTGCCCTATCAGCACACTTGAAAGTGCTGACTTGGCTTCCCCTCCATGGTAACAAAGCAAACTACTTTAAACTCTCTGGAATGCTTTAACGGGCGTCTGACTTACCCAAACTGCCTGCATCTGCCCTAGCAAGGGATAGCTCCATAATAATGTCTCACTTCTGTTGTCGGCAAGATGTTGGAAAAAATTATAAGGGATAGGATTTATAGTTATTTGGAGAGTAATGAATTGATAGGTGATAGTCAGCATGGTTTTGTGGCAGGTAGGTCGTGCCTTACTAACCTTATTGAGTTTTTTGAGAAAGTGACCAAGGAGGTGGATGGGGGCAAGGCAGTGGACGTGGTATATATGGATTTTAGTAAGGCGTTTGATAAGGTTCACCATGGTAGGCTTCTGCAGAAAATGCAGATGTATGGGATTGGGGGTGATCTAGGAAATTGGATCAGGAATTGGCTAGCGGATAGGAAACAGAGGGTGGTGGTTGATAGTAAATATTCATCATGGAGTGCGGTTACAAGTGGTGTACCTCAGGGATCTGTTTTGGGGCCACTGCTGTTTGTAATATTTATTAATGATCTGGATGAGGGTATAGTTGGGTGGATTAGCAAATTTGCTGATGACACCAAAGTCGGTGGTGTGGTAGACAGTGAGGAAGGGTGTCGTAGTCTGCAGGAAGACTTAGACAGGTTGCAAAGTTGGGCCGAGAGGTGGCGGATGGAGTTTAATGCGGAGAAGTGTGAGGTAATTCACTTTGGTAGGAATAACAGATGTGTTGAGTATAGGGCTAACGGGAGGACTTTGAATAGTGTGGAGGAGCAGAGGGATCTAGGTGTATGTGTGCATAGATCCCTGAAAGTTGGGAATCAAGTAGATAAGGTTGTTAAGAAGGCATATGGTGTCTTGGCGTTTATTGGTAGGGGGATTGAATTTAGGAGTCGTAGCGTTATGTTGCAACTGTACACAACTCTGGTGCGGCCGCACTTGGAGTACTGTGTGCAGTTCTGGTCCCCACATTACAGGAAGGATGTGGAGGCTTTGGAGAGGGTGCAGAGGAGGTTTACCAGGATGTTGCCTGGTATGGAGGGGAGATCCTATGAGGAGAGGCTGAGGGATTTGGGATTGTTTTCGCTGGAAAGGCGGCGGCTAAGAGGGGATCTTATTGAAACATATAAGATGATTAGAGGTTTAGATAGGGTGGATAGTGATAGCCTTTTTCCTCTGATGGAGAAATCCAGCACGAGGGGGCATGGCTTTAAATTGAGGGGGGGTAGTTATAGAACCGATGTCAGGGGTAGGTTCTTTACCCAGAGGGTGGTGAGGGATTGGAATGCCCTGCCAGCATCAGTAGTAAATGCGCCTAGTTTGGGGGCGTTTAAGAGATCCGTAGATAGGTTCATGGACGAAAAGAAATTGGTTTAGGTTGGAGGGTCACAGTTTTTTTTTTTAACTGGTCGGTGCAACATCGTGGGCCGAAGGGCCTGTTCTGCGCTGTAATGTTCTATGTTCTATGTTCTATAACCCCAAGGATCGACAGACAGGCAGGCAGACCAGGAAGAAATGGCCTCCTGGAAGTCAGCATCCAGATTTTCTGAATCTGACCTGGCCAGTTTGTTGGAGGCGGTGAAGGCAAGGCGGGACACCGTCTTCACCCCAGCAGGATGCCGTCCCAGGGGAAGGGATGGAAACACAGCCTGGGAGGTGGGAGTAGCATGTGTTAGTGCCAGGCCACTGGCCAGGAGAACTGGGAGGCAGTGACGGAGAAAAATGAATGACCTAATCCAGGCAGCAATGGTGAGTGTTTTACCTCACCTAGCATCTTCCCCCTAGATGACCCCCAGATTCCCCCTGTAGGCGGGCATAAATTTTGTGGGTATTAGGATTAGAATATTTCTTAAACTATAACTCGATAAATGAAGCAAAACAGGACAGCATTCAGCCAGAAAGGTGTGAGTAAGGCAAGCAGACATCTTTTAAACACAGAAACCAGGTTGACAAAGACTCAGGAACTCGCATCAATATGCTATTCAGAAAATATCTTGAGACCTGGAAAACTTCCTGACATCCCATCAAACACCCATTGTCCAAAGGAATTCAGAGACATAAAGCAATTATCACACTCTTAAACCAAACTTTACATATTAAAACTCTAGACCAGAAAACCCATTAACGGGATAACTATAAAAGAAAACCATTTACACATCAAACTCCACACCCACAAACCTATTGAAACAGGATGATTATATCAGGAAACCACTCACAAACCATTTACATATCAAAACAGATCGTTACTATAACTATACTCCGTTTTGGCAGGCAGGCAGAGTACTTTACGGGACTGTCTTGTCTGTGTCCTGATTGTACCTCCGTCGACGTAAAACACTATAATAAACTGTGCTGCTATCGATCTTGGCTCTGGGTGCGAGTGGTGTGGTATCTGTTCACTCGCGCTAACAATTGGGGGCTCGTCCGGGATCGTGACCGCCGCTGGAACATCGCCTCTCAAACACTGGGTGAGTATCTTTACTCATTTAAAGTCCGCGGGAATTCCCAGTGCCAGCGGTGTTCCACGGCTGCCGCGATCTGAACTTGTGAACAGAGCCCGATCGAGAGCTGCACAGCGGGGTAGGTTCTTCTTTGGGCGGGTGAGCGGGGTCGCGAATTGTAATTGATTGTGTACTGTTGCATTCCGTGTATCCCTGACAGCGGACCCGACCAGACATTAGCTGACCCAAAAGGTACCTAAGGAAGACAAGGGTTAAGTGGCCGGGAGGCCGGGAGGACGTCCAGGGTTAGGGCCAATGAACGCGGACTCACGAAGTTCGGTTTAAGTCCGGGCGCTGCAAGTCGGGTAGGACCTCTGCAGGCGCGAAAGTCTGGGCCACTGGAAACAGATCCGCGAGGAGTCTGCTACATGTCCGGGCGCTACTAAGTCTGGAGCCTCTGTGAGTGCTTCGGGCACTACAAGCAGGAGACCTCTGGTAGCGCGAAAGAACGGCTACACGCCGGGGGAACTCCTACCTGCGGTCAATCCCACGCTTGTCCACACCCAGGTCAGGGTGATTCCCGGGGAGATAGGGAAACGGCGAGCCTCTGTGGATTGATTTAGCGGTAGGATTTGGTCAGGAAAGAGTGGCCCCCGGCCCCTGTAGTCGTGGTCAGAGCCCCCCCCCCCTGTCTCTGTGAGCGGTGATCTCCCCGTTACATGCAGGACGGGCTCTGCGTGTTACTGCTGAAGGTTTAAAGGTACTGACAGTGGAAACACCAAACCAGGAACCGCAGGGATACCTACACAAGTATCTGTGGGAAGCACCAAACCAGGATTAGTACACCACTGATCTTAGCTAAGAGATTCGACATGGATAGCATTGAGACCATTTTTGAATGGGGGCCGGAAGGGTCCCTCACCCGCTATCTAGCAGATAAAAACAAGAACCTAATTAAAAGCATGATTAAAACAGGGTGGAAACCCCAAGACCCCCTTGAGAGCCAACGGGAATGGTGGGCAACGGAAAAGAGGAACAAGGATGATAAGGCTTGGATCCTCATACTAAAGGCACACCTCACCCTAGCAGGGCGAGTCCATAAATACGTTCAGGATAAACAAGAAAAGGCTGAACAGAAAAAGCATGCTGCTGTGATGGCTATTAACCCCGTGTTGCCGGCACTGACCGACTTCTCCCGTGAAGCCCCATACGAGGAATGTCCCGATTGGGAGTGCTTAATAGATGAGACAAGTCCTCGGTGCCCAACAGGGGGGAGTCCCCCGGTAACCACCGATCCCCCAAACGCCAAAGCAGCACCTCTTAAGATCGAATGTATCCCAGGGGGACAAGGGAGAGACGGGCGAGGAAGGCAGGCCCAAATTAAAATGACTTATGTGTCACTCTCGCCAGGGGACACTATGAAATTACTAGAAAAGCTCCCAACCCTGCAGCCCAGGCACAGTAACGCAATTTTTTGGCAAAAGATGAAAGAGATGCAACTGTGCCACAACTTACACAACCGAGATATAGCAGGGTTAGTAAGAGCCAAGATGCCCGAGAATCACTGGGCTCGGCTCCGGGCAGAACACCAGAATGGGACTTGGTGTGCAGACCTAGACGGGAGCCGCCGGGAGCAGGAACAGGCTCTGACAGGCTTTAAAAACGATATCATCCTGACCATGGGGGAGGTCCCCGTGAGTTGGAGTGTAATAGTAGGAGTAACGCAGAAAAAGGAGGAAGGGGCTCAGGAATACGGGCGACGAAAATTCGATGCCTTTGTAGCCCACGGAGGAATGCCAGATGCAGATAGACAGAACCCGGCATTCCTCCAGTTATATAGGGATGGGCTGAGCCCAGCACACCAAGCTATCCTAAAGACAGGATTGGTAAACTTTAACACCTTCGATGAATTAGAAAACTGGGCTGTCACTGTAGACAACCAGCAAAGGAAAACACAGGGCGCCAGAGTAGGGATATCAGCGGTAGGAACTGAAGGAGGAAATTGCTACAGGTGCGGGGAATTAGGCCATTTCAAAGGGGAATGCCGAGCTATAATCCCGCACCCTCCTAATACATGTAATAAGTGCGGCAGAATCGGACACACCGAATCTACCTGCAAAGACAGAAGGATCCCAAGGAGAAAGGGAGCGCCCCCGAAGAGACTGGAGAAAACCCCGGCAAGCGCCCCAGATATAAGGGAGAATGAGGTGGTTTCGGACCCAGCGCACCTCAGCCACCAGCAGCTGCTGGACATTATACAAACCTTGGCGGCACAAAAATCTGCATGAGTGGCATCGGCCCCCGCCCCGGGAATGGACCCCCGTATCTGGGTGAATGCATCGTTAGGGGGCCGGCGATGCAAAATATTAATAGATACGGGGGCTTCGATATCCCTCACCAACATGGCACTACCCACCACCCACCGTTCCATAGTAGTAGTAGGAATAGGGGGGGATAGGACTATAGCATATCAGAGCGAAGCAGTGTTACTTGAGGTAGAGGGGATCATACTCCCCGTACACTTCTGGGTGGGCCCAAATGAAGAAGGGACAATTTTGGGAATAGACCTCCTGGGAGAGTTAGGAGCAGTGGTGGACGCTTTCAATAAGCGCCTGCTGTGGACGGCAAGGAAAGAACACAAGAGCGGGATCCAAGGATACTGGGTCCCTAATAAGAACGTAGCAGCCATAGGCATGGGGGCTCCGGCTCCGACGGCCCGAGACTGGAAGAAGGAGGGACTAGTGGGACTCTTATGTCAAGCACTACCCCGGGTCTGGGCTACAGGCAAGCAAGACTGCGGTCTCGTCACAATCCTTCCTTTACAAATACAAGGACCAGCCCATGCCCCTCATAAACAATATCCCATAAAACCCGAGGCGTTACAGGCAACCGAAACAATCGTCCAGGCTTTGGTTAAACGGGGCATCCTGAGACCCACCGTGTCCCACACAAATTCCCCGATGTGGCCCGTCCGTAAGCCAGACGGGAACTACCGACTAACCATCGACTATACCGCCCTGAATAAGGTCACCCCAAAGGAACACCCTATCGTTGCGAGCCCGGCCACTATATTTAACGGACTGCGACCTGAATATTGTATCTTCTCCGTGCTAGACATAGCAAACGGATTCTGGTCAATTCCACTCCACCCAGACTCCCAGGAGAAGTTTGCCTTCACCTGTGGAGGTAGACAGTACACCTGGACCCGTCTCCCCCAGGGATTCCACAATAGCCCCAACATATTCCACCGGGTTATGAGCAAAGCCCTCGAAAATTGTAACTTATCCCCCTATGAGAGCGCTTTTCTCCAATATGTGGATGACATCTTGATCGCCTCCACTAACCCGACGGGGCATTTGGGAGCCCTGTCAGTAATCCTGCGGGGCTTACAAACAGCAGGATTTAAGGTTAACCCAACCAAAGCACAACTCGCAAAACCAGAGGTCCGATATCTGGGGCATTACATAAGTCAGGGAAAGAAAACCCTTCCCACAGACCGAAAAACAGCAATTGCCAACATGACCCGTCCGAACACAGTTAGGGGGGTGCGTAGGGTAATGGGACTCTTTAATTACTGTCGGAATTTCATCGATCAGTTTGCATCCATAGCAGAACCTATCCAGCGATTGGTAAAAGGGGGGAGGCCGGGGGCAGAAATCATTGAATGGGGACCCGAACAAGAAACAGCATACTCCCACCTGAAATCAGAATTATTAGCGGCCCCAGCCTTATGCCTGCCCAACATAGCGAAACCGTTCCATCTTTTTTATAATGCGGAGGACGGATTCTATAGCTCCGTTGTGACTCAAGAAAGTGGGGGCACCATGAGACCTGTAGCATATTATTCGGTGCGGCAGTCCCCGATAGCCAAAGGACTACACAAATGTGTGGCAGCCCTGGACTGTGCCGCATGGGCAGTCAGGGTGTGCGAACCCATTACTATGTTAGGACAGATCATCCTGCACACAAAACATACAATAGTAGAATTATTAAACACAGGTCGACTCCGAACTGTTTCAGATGCTCGAAGGGCAGCTTGGGAGGCAGTGCTCCTTCCTCAGGACCAATCTATTAAAATCGTACGAGATACCGGAAGAAACCCAGCAGAGGGGTTCCTTCCAGACGGCAGTCCACATCACTGTCCGATTAACCCAGACATGGATACAGAGGATGGGATTAGTGATCAGCCACTGGAGAACCCCGATATAATACTATACGTAGACGGGTCCCGAAGGCAGGTGGAGGGACAGTACCGCACAGGATGGGCAGTGGTAGATCAGGAAGGAACACTAATAGCAAAGGGCACCATGGGGGGGGAGACCTCTGCTCAAGTGGCTGAGCTTATAGCATTAACAAAGGCCCTTAGCGCAGGAAGGGACAAAAGGGTAAACATATACACGGACAGTCAATATGCGTTCGGGGTGGTTCACGACTATATGATAGCATGGAATAGGCGCGGATTCATTACCGCAGCGGGGGGACACATAAAACATGAAAATATAATTCGAGACCTGGCCACAGCATCCAGACTACCCTCAGAAGCAGCCGTAATTAAAATAAAAGCCCATCAAAAGACAAGGACTGTAGAGCAGAAGGGGAACCAACTAGCAGATGCCGCTGCTAAAGCTGCAGCAGGGGAAGCCCTCCCACAGGTAGCTGCCACCACCTCTTCCCCCATGGAAGAGATGGATGTTCATAAACTACAGGGTAGCGCTGACCCAGACGAGGTGGCGCGGTGGAAACAGACCGGGGCGTCCTTAGACGAAGATGGTATATGGAGGAAAGGACATCAAGTAGTCGCCCCCTCATTCATACAGGCGGAACTACTTCGACTCCACCACGAACCAAACCACTCCGGACGGGATGGGACCCTAGCTCATTTATCAGGAGATTGGTGGTGGCCAGGGATGGGGCGGGATGTAGCTAAGCACTGCCAAAGATGCATCATATGCGCACAGCATAACCCTGGCCGGCCCCTGAAGGTTAAACTAGCAAACCAACCCAGACCAAAGGGACCTTGGGAAAACCTCCAAATTGACTTCATCGGCCCTCTACCCACCAGTCGTGGGAAGAAGTACTGCCTGGTCCTCATTGACCAGTTCACCCGATGGGTAGAAGCCTTCCCAACCCGGGATTGCGGGGCAACCACTGTAGCCCACATCTTAGCATATGAGATAATACCCAGATGGGGAGTCCCGTTACAACTGGACTCCGACCAGGGGACACACTTCACAGGCAAGGTAATGAAACACGCATGTAAAACCTTAGGGATCCGACAGCGGTTCCATATACCATACCACCTCCAGAGTGCTGGAATGGTAGAGAGAATGAATCGCACCCTCAAGAACACGATAGCAAAAACTATCGCAGAAACAGGTCAGGGGTGGGTAGATGTCCTTCCCTGTATCCTGATGCGCCTACGGGCCACCCCAGGTCGAACCATAGGGCTCACCCCGTTCGAACTAATGACCGGGAGAGCAATGCGACTCCCCGAAAACATCGCCGTGGGAGGGGAAGAAATGACACCCCTCTGGGACAAGCTCAAACGATATGTGCAACACTTAGATTCACAACTCCGAGACCTGCACCACACAGCCAGGGACCAGCAAGCCATTAGAGACCAGGCTAAAAAGGAAAATGTCAGTCATACCCCCACCCTCCCTCGAGTAGGGGATAGGGTTTTGATTCGGATTGCCCCAGACCGACCCGGGTTTGCACCGAAATGGATGGGACCCCACGAGGTTATCCTTACCAGCGATACATGTGCGTGTGTCGATGTGAAAGGAAAAGGCCGATGGAAACATTGGTCGCAATTAAAATCCTATCACCACGGGGAAAGAGGACAGAGCAGACTGACTGAAAGGACAGAGGATGCTCCGTCCACTCCACGTATTGGCCCTTAACCATCTTTGTCCTTACAGCGGAAATCGAAATAACAACCTTTATTTTCCAACACTAAAGGAACTATATGCCAACCGAGGCATGAATGTATATATGTAGATAGAAATAAGAATAAGATAAGTAAGACAAGTTCATCACCTAATATGAACCTAACGACTGGCGGCCACCAGGTTTTATATATCCTCCCCCAACCCCTCTCCAGAACCATGTGGACCACTTGGAGGATGATCCTCGCGGCGACCTTCCTGACGAGTGTGGCACCCGAAGAACACCCCATCTACCCGCGATTCCACGGGGTAGCCTTCAACACATCCGAGGCACTATGTGTGCCAGCTGGACCGGACCCTATGAACAGTAGAACTTATCTTAACGCATGGCTACAAGTTTACCCGGGTATCAACGAGATCTGCTTCACTTGCACTTTAGAAGGACTCCGAACATGCATTCAACAGCGGGACCTCCAGAACAGAGACCAGTGCGTTTTTGGGACTCTCTGCGCCCTCCCCGACAACCCACAAGAGGCCCGACCACAGGACACTTTGAATTCAAACATGGACATTTGCGGCTATTACGGACTTGTTGAGGCTCCCGCAGTCTCATTGTATGTATGTTTTGCACCGCTTCCAACGCGGGCCCCCACGACCACAAGGCCCGAAATCTTACCCTGTCCCTTGCAAAGCAGGGGACCGGAGGGAGGACTGGTGTTGTGGAACGAGGGGGAAATTGTGTACGACAACGTAAAACATGAGGTGGTACCTGTCCTGATCGACATTTCAGGAATCCAGGTACCCAGGCATTGCTCAGAACAGGTACAGAACTTGTATCAGATGTTAGAGAGAGAGACCATAAAACGGGCCATTGACGCAATGGGGGCCACACACTACAGGGGAAACATAAACACCAACACATACCGAAGCAAACGGGGTATTATCAATGATATGCTCACAGGGCTGAATACAGGAGACACAATGATTAACTCCATTGACATCCAGGGCCTCAACAGTAAAATTGAACAGCTGAAAGGGGTAATGAAAAACATATTACAGCGGTCATTAGACCAGCAGGCGGAACAAGCATTCTTAGGGGAAGCGGGCGCCCATATCCAACTAGATGGGATTGCAGTGTTAGAAGCACATGCCCGAACTATCAATCGCCTCATAGACAGGGAAAGGGAAGACACTGCCCGGGTACAACAGGGACAGTTATGCCATGCATATGGTCAGTGGATGGTGGCACAAATACGACACAATTTGGACCAGGTACACAGGGGGGAAGTGCCCGATTGGATCGACAGCGCCCAACTAGCGCAACTCGCAGATCAGAAGGGGGTGCTGGATGACCGGACCCTGAAGGGGATGACACGAGTATATCCAGTAATCCCCGACTGCGAGGTTAGTGAGGGCACCGGGATAGGAATGGTTCTGCTAATTCCAACGGTCACACAGGACGCTGGACCATTCCCCATCTTCCGAATTGAAAATATTGGTGTTGTTAGGGGCAATGCTTCCCTCCGCTACCACATAACCGAAAACATGGCCATCTCCAAACATGGCATAATGTCCAGTGTTTCTCTCGCAGGGTGCAAGCAGAGGGGAGAGGTCACCATCTGTCCTCACCCACTGAGACAAGGAGAGGCAGCAGAATGTGGGTTTAACCGAACACAGGACTGCACCTTAGAGATTATACCCGTAGACCCACATTTCGCCCGGGCAGGATACGGGGGGCGGGGTAGATACTGTGTAGCCACCACACGTACATCATTCACATATAACGGATTAACATGCCCAATCCCCGACCCTAACTTCTGTTTTACCCCTCGCAAGCCAGTCACTATAGGTCAAGCTCACATCACCAATATTCGAAATAGGCAGACCATAGCCTTTAATGCCACAGACCCCCTAAAAGACAACCTAAGAGACTACCAAGAACCCGAGCAAGCCCCCATCCCACACCTGACCGAAGTCCTAAGGGAGCTCCGACTTAAAGTAGGACACTCCGTCCGATTATACCACCGGTTACAGTCACACATCAAAACCTTGGAACAAGATACCGAGACGGCGTTACGAAGTCAAACATGGGTACAGAAGGTGTGGGACTGGGGTCTAAATGTAAACATCCACCCCTGGGTCCGAATTACATCGCACACACTGGTGGTCATCCAACTCATCTTAGCCCTTTCCTGGGGATTGGCTACATGTTATACCTACCGCCAGCGGAAGAGAATGAAAGCACATAAGAACTTAGTTAGAACAATTGGTATGATGGGGCAGGTAGCCAAGCGGGATGATTACTCCCGCCTACACATGATTTGACAAACTCCGGGACTCCCCTAAACTGTACGACTGCAGCGTACGGAGGCAGGAAGCACCGGACACAAAATATAATAAAGGGGAGAAAGATCGGTTAGAAAAGTGAAAAGGAAATAAACAACAAAAATTCACTTTTGACCGACAGGGGGGACTGTAGGCGGGCATAAATTTTGTGGGTATTAGGATTAGAATATTTCTTAAACTATAACTCGATAAATGAAGCAAAACAGGACAGCATTCAGCCAGAAAGGTGTGAGTAAGGCAAGCAGACATCTTTTAAACACAGAAACCAGGTTGACAAAGACTCAGGAACTCGCATCAATATGCTATTCAGAAAATATCTTGAGACCTGGAAAACTTCCTGACATCCCATCAAACACCCATTGTCCAAAGGAATTCAGAGACATAAAGCAATTATCACACTCTTAAACCAAACTTTACATATTAAAACTCTAGACCAGAAAACCCATTAACGGGATAACTATAAAAGAAAACCATTTACACATCAAACTCCACACCCACAAACCTATTGAAACAGGATGATTATATCAGGAAACCACTCACAAACCATTTACATATCAAAACAGATCGTTACTATAACTATACTCTGTTTTGGCAGGCAGGCAGAGTACTTTACGGGACTGTCTTGTCTGTGTCCTGATTGTACCTCCGTCGACGTAAAACACTATAATAAACTGTGCTGCTATCGATCTTGGCTCTGGGTGCGAGTGGTGTGGTATCTGTTCACTCGCGCTAACACCCCCACCCCCAGCACCCTGCATGCTTCCAGCCCCTGACTCTAAGCACCTCCCTCCTCCCCCCCCAAGAGTATCACAGCAATTGCCCTCTAAGGTCCACCCCCTGATACCCTGCAGGACTTGTGTCATCAGATTTTTTCATGGCTCCTTCTGTCCCCACAGGAGAAGAATGTCTATAACTGCCGGGAGAGGGTGAAGACAGGGGGAGGTGAGCCTGACATCTGATTCCTCACCCCCTTTAAGGAGCAGGCTCTGGAGCTTGTGGAGGGGATGCGGACGATAAGTGACAGCATGGTCGGGCTGGAGCACAGGAGTGAGCATCTGCCAATCCATCACTTTGTGGAGAAATGTCAAGTAAGTTGCCTGCAGCCCATATTAATCTCCCTTCCTTGCACTAAACCTTGTGTCCTGTCTTGCAGGGAGGGACCCCGACAGGCCTTGGCCATCTGGCATCTTGGCCCCCAGTGCTGCTCCCACCCATCCTGCCCCTGACACCTCTGATGACTCCTCGGAGGAAAAGGATGAAAGGACCTCCGAAGACGGCACCTTTTTGGCATAAGCTTCCATCTCACGACTCATCATCCCCGATATTGTCACGTCGATAGGTCCAGTTAATAGCGAGGCTTCTGGATCACTCTCTGTGAGCATGACACATCTGCTGATGTACATCGGATGGAGCAGGGAACGTCCGAGGCCTTTGGCACGCAGGGGCCTGCTGGAGGTGAGGACTTCGCTGGCCCCTGGCTACATGCTGAGCCTCTGAGATCACTTCTCCCTCAGCTGCTGGAGATGCAGCAACAGAGTTAGGGAATGCAGGAGGGGCTGACGACCACACTGGACTGAATGCGAGACTGCTGAGAGGAGTCCCAAAGCTTTCAGGTGGACCAGCTATTACATGTCTTGTGTGGTTTCCAGGCCAACACTGCAAGGTGATGCTTGTGGTGGAAAGCCTGGGGCAGGGAATCCTCACCATGAGTGGCAGGTTCCAAGTGATGATCAAGTCACAGCACGCCACAGCAGAGTCCCAGAGGGCTGTGGCCAAGTCACAGCGAGCCACAGCTGAGGGGCTACAGAGCGTGGCCCAGTCTCAGAGGGCACAAATCTCTGGAAAACTCATCAATGGTTCAAATGGTCTGAGACCTTCCTGGCTCTGTTAGTGCGTGTCAGTTCAGTGATAGGCTTGTCCATATTTAAAGGATGTGGAGATGCCGGTGTTGGACTGGGGTAAACGCAGTAAGGAGTCTAACAACACCAGGTTAAAGTCCAACAGGTTTATTTGGTAGCAAACGCCACTAGCTTTCGGAGCGCTGCTCCTTCGTCAGGTGAGTGGGAGATCTGCTAACCTTGATTAGCAGATTAGCAGATCTCCCACTCACCTGACGAAGGAGCAGAGCTCCGAAAGCTAGTGGCATTTGCTACCAAATAAACTTGTTGGACTTTAACCTGGTGTTGTTAGACTCCTTACCATATTTAAAGGACCAGATTGGGCAGTCGAGAATGGCAGGCTCATTAATCCTGGATCCAGTGGCTCTTCAGCTGAATCAGGCTCCACCATCTCCTCAGCCATTGGTTGGTCAGGCCTCACATTCTCCCTGAAATCCCAGTAACCAGACCTGGCAATCTCAAACTATCCACAGGGATCATCTGGGTATCCCCAGGTGTCCATTACTGCTCTCCTCCTCAGGTGGTCCACGTGTTTCTTAAGCCTTGTATCTCCATGACATAGGAGACTGGTCCTGTTCTCTCTGCTATTCCATGCTGGAATTGCTACAAAGTTCCTAACCAAGACTGCATCTTCCACATTTTTCCTTCCTGAATTGAGATTTTCCTTCTGGGAGGCTTGCCTAGCCTCTATGCTCCCGCCAAATTCGGGAATATCATGTCTAATCTTGTACATAAGCGACAGCTGGCATGACGCCTGTGGTCATGTTTGGAGTGGTGTTACATGACACTAGTAAACTAGCTATGCATAAAGGAAGGGGCCTGTTCAGCTGTTTTCTTATTGTTGAATTAAATGTTTGTACTGCCCGCTCTGCCAGCCCATTTGATGCTGGGTGGTAAGGTGCCGACCTCACATTACAAATGCCAGTTAGACTCGAGAAACTTTTGGAATTCTTCTGCCGTGAATGATGTACCATTTTCCGACACCACCACTTCTGGAATGCCATGGATAGTGAATATCTTCTTTAACTTGTCAACGGTGGCTGTATCTGTTGTGATCAAGAAGGCAAATGGGATGTTGGCCTATATTGCGAGGGGGATAGAATATAAAAGCAGAGATGTCTTGATGCACCTGTACAGGGCATTGGTGAGGCCGCAGCTGGAATACTGTGTGCAGTATTGGTCCCCTTATATGAGGAAGGATATATTGGCATTGGAGGGAGTGCAGAGAAGGTTCACCAGGTTGATACCGGAGATGAGGGGTTTGGATTATGAGGAGAGGCTGAGGAGATTGGGTTTGTACTCGTTGGAGTTTAGAAGGATGAGGGGGGATCTTATGGAGACTTATAAGATAATGCGGGGGCTGGATAGGGTGGAGGCGGAGAGATTCTTTCCACTTAGTAAGGAAGTTAAAACTAGAGGACACAGCCTCAAAATAAAGGGGGGTCGGTTTAAGACAGAGTTGAGGAGGAACTTCTTCTCCCAGAGGGTGGTGAATCTCTGGAATTCTCTGTCCACTGAGGTGGTGGAGGCTACCTCGCTGAATATGTTTAAAGCGCGGATGGATGGATTCCTGATCGGTAAGGGAATTAAGGGTTATGGGGATCAGGCGGGTAAGTGGTACTGATCCACGTCAGATCAGCCATGATCTTATTGAATGGCGGGGCAGGCTCGAGGGGCTAGATGGCCTACTCCTGCTCCTATTTCTTATGTTCTTATGTTCTTAAGTGCATGGCTAACCACTTGGAGGCAATGTTACAATAATCACGGGGGACTTCAATATGCAGATGGACTGGGAAAATCAGGTAGGTAGTGGATTCAGAGACTATTTCCTCGGGTGGATGTAGCTGTTACTAGGGGGAATAACTATAAGGTTCATGGTGGGAGATATAGGAGGGACGTCCAAGGTAGGTTCTTTACTCAGAGAGCGGTTGAGGTGTGGAATGGACTGCCTGCTGTGATAGTGGAGTCGGACACTTTAGGAACTTTCAAGCGGTTATTGGATAGGCACATGGAACACACTAGAATGATAGGGAGTGGGATAGCTTGATCTTAGTTTCGGACAAAGCTCGGCACAACATCGTGGGCCGAAGGGCCTGTACTGTGCTGTACTGTTCTATATTCTATATATAAAAGGAATTTGTGGAATGTCTAAGAGATGGTTTTTTGGAGCAGTTTGTGACAGAGCTTACTAGGGAACAGGCAATTCTGGATTTGGTGATGTGTAATGAGGCAGACTTGATTAGGGAACTTAAGGTGAAGGAATCCTTAGAGAGCAGTGATCACAATATTTACCCTGCAGTTTGAGAGGGAGAAGCTGGAATCAGATGTAACAGTATCACAATTAAATAAAGGTAACTACAAAGACAGTTGATTGGAAAGGGAGCCGAGCCGAGAAGACAGTGGAACAGCAATGGCAGGAGTTTTTGAGCATTATTCGGAAGGCACAACAGAAATTCATCCCAAGGAGGAGGAAACTTGCTGAGGGGAGGACGAGGCATCCATGGCTGACGAGGGAAGTCAAGGACAGCATAAAAGCAAAAGAAAAAGCATACAAAGTGGCAAGGATTAGTGGGAAGCCAGAGAATTGGGAAGCCTTTAAAAGTGAGCAGAGGACAACTAAAAAAGCAATAAGGGGGGAGAAGATGAAATATGAGTGTAAGCTAGCTCGTAATATAAAAGAAGATAGGAAGAGTTTTTTTCAATATATAAAAGGTAAGAGAGAGGCAAAAATAGCCATTGGACCACTGAAAAATGAGACTGGAGAAGTATTAATATGAAACAAAGAAATCACATCAGTCTTCACGGCGGAAGACACCAGTGGGATGCCAGAGCTCCAGGAGAATCAGGAGGCACAGATGAGTGTAGTGGCCATCACTAAGGAGAAGGTTCTGGGGAAACTGAAAGGTTTGAAGGTGGATAAATCACCTGGGTTAGATGGACTAAACCCCAGTTCTAAAAGAGATAGCTGAGGAAATTGTGGAGGCATTGGTAGTGATCTTTCAGGAATCACTGGAGGCAGGGAGGGTCCCAGAGGACTGGAAAGTAGCTAATATAACACCGCTGTTTAAGAAGGGAGGGAGACAGCAGACGGGAAATTATAGGCTGTTTAGCTTGACTTCAGTCATTGGCAAGATTTTAGAGTCCATTGTTAAAGATGAGATCGCGGAGTACTTGGAAGTGCATGATAAAATAGGACTGAGTCAGCACGGCTTTGTCAAGGAGAGGTCACGTCTGACAAATCTGTGAGAGTTCTTTGAGGAGGTAACAAGGAAGTTAGATAAAGGAGAACCAGTGGACGTGATTTATTTAGATTTCCAAAAGGCTTTTGACAAGGTGCCGCATAGGAGACTGTCAAATAGGTTAAGAGCCCATGGTGTTAATGGTAAGATCCTGGCATGGATTGAGGATTGGCTGACTGGCAGAAGGCAGAGAGTGGGGATAAAGGGGTCTTTTTCAGGATGGCAGCCGGTGACTAGTGGTGTGCCTCAGAGGTCAGTGCTGGGACCACAACTTTTCACAGTATACATTAACGATTTGGAAGAAAGAACTGAAGGCACTGTTGCTAAGTTGCAGCTGATACAAAGATATGTAGAGGGACAAGTAGTACTGAGGAAGCAGGGGGGCTGCTGGACAGGTTAGGAGAGTGGGCAAAAAAGTGGCAGATGGATTACAATGTGGAAAATTGTGAGGTTATGCACTTTGGAAGGAGGAATGGAGGCATATTTTCCAAATGGGGAAATGCTTAGGACATCAGAAACACAAAGGGACTTGGGAATCCTTGTTCAAGATTCTCTTAAGGTTAACGTGCAGGTTCAGGTTAGCATTCATGTCGAGAGGGCTAGAATACGAGAGCAGGGATGTACTTCTGAGGCTGTATAAGGCTCTGGTCAGACATCATTTGGAGTATTGTGAGCAGTTTTGGGCCCCGCATCTAAGGACGGATGTGCTGGCCTTGGAAAGGGTCCAGAGGAGTTTCACAAGAATGATTCCTGGAATGAAGAGCTTGTCGTATGAGGAACGGTTGAGGACTCTGGGTCTGTACTCATTGGAGTTTAG
Source organism: Mustelus asterias (assembly GCF_964213995.1). Taxonomy (NCBI): domain Eukaryota; kingdom Metazoa; phylum Chordata; class Chondrichthyes; order Carcharhiniformes; family Triakidae; genus Mustelus; species Mustelus asterias. Next base: position 20,533,292 of record NC_135820.1, on the reverse strand, counting down.
AAGGATGAGGGGAGATCTTATTGAAACTTACAGGATACTGCGAGGCCTGGGTAGAATGGACATGGAGAGGATGTTTCCACTAGCAGGGAAAACTAGAACCAGAGGATCTAGGGACAATCCTGTAAAACAGAGAGGGGGAGGAATTTCTTCAGCCAAAGAGTGGTGAATCTGTGGAACTTTTTGCCGCAGAAGGCTGTAGAGTGTTTTTAAGACAGAGATAGATAGGTTCTTGATTAATAAGGGGATCAGGGGTTATGGGAAAAGATAGGAGAATGGGGATGAGAAAAATATCAGCCATGATTGAATGGCAGAGCAGACTCGATGGGACGAGTGGCCTAATTCTGCTCCTATGTCTTATAGTCTTATGGACTGTGCATCTACTAGTATAAGAAACATATGACCCATGAATGGCCCAGCAATATCTATATGTAGCCTCGCCCATTGTCAGTGAGGCTGCTCCCATGTGCAAATTTGCCAGTGGTGGTAAAGCCTGTAGAGCTTCATAATTGGGGCATTGATGAACCATCTTTTCTATTTCCTTGTCAATGCCCAGCCACTAGATATAACTGCTGGCTAAGGCCTTCATTCTACTCTGCCCTGGATGAGAGTCATACAATTCTTGTAACAGGAGTCGTCTCCCCTGGGGTGGGATTATAATTCTCTCCCCCCCCCCCCCCCCCACCCTGCTTCCACAGTAACACTCCGTCTTCACAGGTTCTTTCCGTCCTTCTACTTTGGTTGTGTTTTAACAATTCGGACTTCCCAAAGTGCCACCCTTACATAACCATCTTCTTTACTTTCGCCAATACAGCCTCTCTTTCTGTCCAAACCTTCAAGTGTTTTGTCGAGACTGGCAAGGTGTCTACCAAATGCAGGGTCAGTCAAACCTCTTGAGGAACCAGTGGTGATGCTACTGTTTGCAGCCAAGATACCCTATTCAAAGGGCGTTATTTTACCATTTTTTGTCTAAGTGCTGGGCGGATTTGACACTGGGAAAGTTTCAGATCTGTTTTTTGGGCGCGTTTTTAGGCTCCCCATATGCTCTCTGGCTGCAAAATTTTGAGTGAGTCCGTTTCTCTTTGCAGAAGTCTGTGGCGGGGCTTAAGGCACCTGAAACCGTGTGGCCTCGATCGGAACCTTCAACTGCGCATGCGCAGCAAAAAAATAAAATAAAGCAGCTCCCCTGCTACATCCCTCCCAGGCCAGATAATGCCTCACCCTGGCCCCCACAGACATTGTACCCCCCCCCCCCAACATGACTGACCCTCTTATCCCCCCCCACCCCCCAGACCAATCACAGGCAGAGTAGCAGTGCCCCCCTCCCCCACCCTAGAGCTACCTGCACATGGCGCCCATCTCCCCCTGACTATGATGGATGTATGACACCTCCCTCTCTTTCCCCTGTCCCCAATCATAGAGGCACTGATTCACCCTCACACTGATCCACCCTTCCCCCCCCCCCCCCCCCCCCCACCCACCCGATCAGCATACCTGCAAGTGCTCACTTGCCTTCCTCTCAGTGCTAACAAGCAAACTGCATTTAACTTGCTGGAAAACTCTCCCAAACTGCCTGCAGCTGATCTGCCCTAATGAGGGGCAACTCCATAAAAAACTCCAAGGATGGACAGGCAGGCAGGCAGTGCAGGAAGAAATGTCTAAGAAGACAGCACCCAGATTTGGAGCAGGCCTGAGCAGGCTGCTGGGTGCTGTCGAGGCAGGGTGGGGCACCCTCTCCCCCCCCAGCAGGATGCAGACTAAGGGGAGGTGATGGCAAAGCGGCCTGGGAGGCAGTTGCTGCCTCAGTTAGTGCCATGGCACTGGCCCCCAGAACAGGGAAGCAGTGCCGAATAAAGGTCAATGACCTCATTCGGGCAGCAAGGGGAGTGCTTAACCCATCTAGTATCTTCCCCCCAGATCCTCCAATCCCAGCACCCTACATGCTTCTAGCCCCTGACCCCTAAGCACCTCCTTCTACAATGCTCCCCCCCTTCCCCCTCCACCAAGACAATCACAGCACTTGCCTTCTGAGGGCCACCCGCTGATACTCTGCAGGAGTCACGCCATCATTTCTTTCATGGCTCCTTCTGTCCCGATGTGGAGATGACGGTATTGGACTGGGGTAAACACAGCAAGAATCTCACTGGCTGTCCTGTCTGGAGACAATACACATCTCTTTAACCTGTGCTTAATGCTCCCTCCACTCACATTGTCTGTATCTTTAAGACCTGGTTGGCTGGAGAGATTCGCATTCTAATCAGTATTCTGTTCTCTTCCTGTGGGGGAGCACTTCAGCGGTCATGGGCATTCAGCCTCTGATCTTCGGGTAAGCGTTCTCCAAGGCGGTCTTCACAACACACGACAGCGCAGAAACTGATAGCCAAGTTCCGCACACATGAGGACGGCCTAAACCGGGATGTTGGGTTTATGTCACACTATCTGTAACCCCCACAGCTTGCCTCCTGGACTTGCAGAATCTCAGTGGCTGTCCTGTCTGGAGACAATACACATCTCTTTAACCCGTGCTTAATGCTCCCTCCACTCACATTGTCTGTATCTTTAAGACCTGGTTGGCTGTAGAGTTTCGCATTCTAATCAGTATTCTGTAACTTGATTTTGTGTCTCTGTGCCCTGTTTGAGAGCAGATTTCCACTCCATCTGACGAAGGAGCAGCGCTCCGAAAGCTAATGGCATTTGCTACCAAATAAACCTGTTGGACTTTAACCTGGTGCTGTTAAAGCTCTTACTGTGTTTACCCCAGTCCAACGCCGGCATCTCCACATCATGCCTGCACTATGAGCCAGAGGCATGCCTCAGACCCAGGTCTGTGCTGAGAATCCCAGGTGATCGCTCTGTGATCAACAACAGCTCCCAACCCTCCACATACTCGCAGCCATGAAACAACCCCTTCTGAGCAACACGGAGCAGTTTGAATGCTGAGACTTGCCTCCTCGCTCACCCTCATTGATTAAGTGCTAGAATATGACTTTTGTGAAGGAGATGTTTTCCAGACCGTTCTGGCTGCACCGAACAAAGTTATAAAGACAGGTGAACTGGGAAGATTGGGTGTGAAGCTCACTAATTACATTGTAATGAATGCAAAAACATGTAAATTGACATCGCGCCCATTTTGGGCGGGCTCCCAATCGCGCCCAATTTTCTTTCCATGGTAAAATGGGAATGGGCATAAAAAGGGGTGCTATTCATACTAGCCGCTTTATGCCTGATTTTACGAAATTTTCCTGCCGCAAAACGAGGTGGTAAAATTCCACACATTGTGTCTGCACCAGCTCTCCAAATGAGCATCAAGTGCCATTCACCGTCTGTTTTCTGTAACCCTTCAATTTCTTCCTTTTCAGATAACAGTCCAATTCCCTTTTGAATGCTTCAATTAAACCTGCCTCCACCTCACTCACAGTCAGTGCATTGCAAATCCTAACCACTTGCTATGCAAAAAAGGTCCTCCTCATATCACATTTGCTTAATTAATCATTATTTTTGCCCTCTTGTTCTCAATCCTTTCATAAGTTGGAACAATTTCTCTCTATTTATTCTGTCCATATCCCTCAGGATTTTGAACATTCCTATCAAATCTCTTCTCAACCTTCTCTCTAAGGAAAATAGCCTAACTTCTCCAACTTTTCTTCACAATTCCTCATCCATGGAACCATTCTTGTGATTCTTTTCTGCACCCTCTGTAATGCCTCCACATTCTTCCTAAAGTTCAGAGCCCAAAGCTGGAAACAGTGCTCCAGATGACACTGAACTACTGACTTATACAAATTCAACATAACCTCCTTGCTCTTGCACTCTAATCTTTATTAATAATGCCTGTATTTTTTAACCGCTTTCAACCTGACTCCAACTTTCAATGATTTGTGTACATATACAGCTGAGTCACTCTGCTCGTATATCTTATTTAGAGTTGTACCCTTTATTTTATATTCCCTCTCCATGTTATCCTACCAAAACAAATCACTGCACATTTCCCTGATTTGAACTTCATCTGTCATTTGTAACTATCAACTTGTCCTGAATTATTGTTTCCAGGAATTTCCCCACCACTGATGCTAAACTGAATGCCCTGTAGTTATCTTGACACCCTTTTTTGAATAAAGGCGTAATGATTGCAATTCTCCAGTCCTTCTGGACCCCTTGAGGAAGAGTGAAAAATTATGGCGAGTGTCTGCAAATCCCAATCTCACATCCTTCAGTATCCCAGGATGCATCTCATCTGATCCTGGCCCCTTATCAACTTCAAGTACAACTTCAAATACCTCCTCCTTTTCAAATTTAAAACTAATGTTGAATTACTTCTTCTTTTACCAGGCCCTGGGTAGCATCTTCTTCCTTCATAAAAACAGATGCAAAATATTAATTTAATACCTCAGCAATGCCTTTTGTCTCTAAGTGTAAATTCTCTTTTTGGTCCCTAATTGGTCCTCCTTTTTCCACCATTTTACTGTGTATATGCTCATAGAAGACGTTGGCATTCCCTTTTATACTTGCTGCTAGTCTCTTTTCATAATCTTTCTTTGTTTGTCTTATTTGCTTCTTCACCTCTCCTCTGACCTTTCTATATTCAGCTTAACTTTCAATTGTATTTTTAACTTGACACCTGTCATAAACACATTTTTTCTTATTTACCTTAACCTTTATCTCCTTTGTCATCTGGGGACCTCTGGATTTATTTGCTTTACCTTTCCCTTTTGAGGAAATATGCATTGTATTCTTTGTAGGTAGCCCATTGATCAGTTACTAACCTTTGACTCCAATTTATTTTGCTTAGATCCATTTGCTACGATACGGAGGTTGACCCCTTTTGAGACATAACGCCGAATCCCCAAAGAGGAATAATTTGTTAAAAGAGTGTGGGAAGGTGTGAACTTCTGTAATGTTTAGTGGTTAACTAACAGTGGATGGAGAAAGAATGGCTGCAACAATAATTCAACAACAATATTAGCAATAATGGATTTAAAGTTGTTTTTTCATTATGCTGGGATTTCTTGTGGCCAGTGGCCAGGAAATTATCAAAGGACAGAATGTGTCAGATTTTAACAGCTTGTCCTTGGCAGGGATGAGTTCTGTACAGACTCTTGGAGCCAGTGTTCCTTATCTGGATATTGGAATGTAAACAATATGCACTGAAGGGGTCTAGGTATGATGAGGCCTGAGGTAACCAATGCCACTATTCAGCTTGCATTTGATTGGCCTAATCGAATGATGCAATTGGGGTTTTAGATCGATGCTTGGCTGGATGACAGAGAAATTTCCGGAATGAATGGAGAATTGTGGATAAAAAGACACGAGTTCTTTGTTTGCCAGCGATAACTCGAAGAGACCAACCATCACAAGAAGACTTGTGCGCTGAAGGATGCTTCAGAGAACATGATAGATTCTACATCAAGGATATTTCTTGTCCTAAACTCAGTGGTATCTTTTTCAGTTCAATAGTTAAAGTTGATGTTTAGTTAAAGTTGATGTTCAGTTAGAGTTAAAATTCAGTAAAGAATTAATGAGTTGCAAATGGCGAGGTTTGAGTTGATACCGGAAGTGTTAAATAAAGGAATTGTTGAATTACTGCCCTTGTTTGTCTCATTAAACTGGAATGCTCGGGAAGGTGTTTAAATTAAAGTTGTATAACACCTGACACTCACTTTAAATGAACTTTATTTATTTATTTAACTAACAGGGAACTTCAACTAAACAAGTAACATACCAAATAAAACAAGATTCTAATTGAATGTTGTTGCAATAAATACAATTTATTATTAACCAAAACAGCATAAGAAAATAATTCAGTCAGTCACTCTCAAAATGTACAACCAGACTTTGTGGCTTTTGGAAACACTTGGAGTTCTTCTGTTGATTCCTCTGTCTGTGAATTCTTTCTGATTTGGTACTTTTTACTATTTAGATGGTGCATTCTCTTAAGAGATATCTGAAGTTGGCAGATTTGAGAGCTCCTCTCTCCCTCTTGAGGCCTGAGAGGAGGCAGTTCTTCAGTTGCTCACCTATTTTTCCCCCTGCATTCTCTTTTATATCTATGATGACCTATCAATTTTCCTACAATAGGATTGGTCCTATGTTATAAACACCATTAAATTCAAATTCCTTAGTTCCTGGTGGCCGAGTGCCTGCTTTAAATTGAGTAAAATTTAAAAAAAACAGGTTGTCTTGTCAAGACTACTACTTGACTTTTTGATACAAATGTTTCAGCCTGGAATCTGAATGTACTTTGCATTTTAAACCTCCAAGCACAAACAAAACATCAGCTTTTAAAGGGACCACACAATGTTATTTCCTTCCAGCATTTTTTACAATTTCTGTTCATCTTTACCAACATCACATTCCAACTTCACAAACTTAATTTTACAACACCTCCCCTTAAGAAAAAAATGAACCATCATCATGAAAAGATAGCTTCGCTTTTTAAAAAACTCACGATAACGCATCCACGATATTTTCACGACCAGCAACATGCACAATCTGTAAATTAAATGTTTGTAACATGAGACTCCAACGAAATGATGTGTTTCTGTCCTTAAATCTTTCCAGAAATGTCAAAGGATTGTGATCATTATAAACAATTGTCTCTGATATATTGTTTGTAATGTAAATATTAAAATGTTGTAAGGCCACAATTAAACTCGATAACTCCTTTTCAATGGTGGAGTATTTTGTCTGATGGATATTGAGTTTTTTCGAAAAATAACATTGGCCTTTCAATTCCACAATCATCCTCCTGGAACAACACAGCTCCAACCTGATATCGCTGGCCTCAATGGCGACATGCTGGCACAGTGGTTAGCCCTGTTGCCTCACAGCGCTAGTGACCCGGGTTCGATTCCTGGCTTGGGTCACTGTCTGTGTGCAGTTTGCACATTCTCCCTGTGTCTGCGTGGGTTTCCTCTGGGTGCTCTGGTATCTCCCACAATCCAAAGATGTGTGAGTTAGGTTTCAGTGGATTGACCATACTAAATTGCCCCTTAGTGTCATGGGGACTAGCTTGGGTAAATGCATGGGATTATGGGGATAGGGCCTGGGTGGGATAGTGGTTGGTGCAGACTCAATGGGCCAAATGGCCTCCTTCTGCACTGTAGAGATTCTATGACTTTGAAGGGTTTTAGGAAGTTTGACGTGGCTAAAATGGGTTCGGTGGTTAACACTGTTTTTAAATTCTCAAATGCCACCTGGCATTGTTCTGTCCATCGAAATTTTGTATTCTTTTTCAACAAATCCATCAATGGTGCCGCTATGCTACTAAAGTTTGGTACAAATTTTCTGTAAAATCCGCTCAGTCCCAAAAATTGTAGCCCTTCCTTCTTCGATGATGGTTTTGGAAATTCCTCTATAGCCTTCGTTTTCATGTTTCTCGGTGTCATCTGTCCGTATCCGATATTGTATCCTAAAAATGTCACTTCCACCTTCGCAAATTCTGTTTTTGCCAAGTTTATGACCAACTTTGCCTCCTGTAGTCTCTCAAAGAGCTCTGCCAAATGCTCCATTTGATTTTTCCATGAATGGCTAAAGATCACTAAGTCATCTATGTAGACAGCACAATTAGTCGATCCTGCAACAACTCTGTTCATAAACCTTTTAAAAGTAGCTGGTGCGCTTTTCAGTCTAAAGGGCATTACTTTAAATTGATATAGCTCATTTGGGGATACAAAAGCAGAAACCTCTTTTGCTCTCTCTGACAAAGATACTGGCCAGTAACTGCAAAGTAAGTCCAACTTTTTGATGCAAGTGGCTTGTCCTAATTTTTCCACACAATCCTCCAATCTTGGAATTGGATATGCGTCAGATTTAGTCACAGCTTTGACCTTTTGATAATCTACCGCAGAATCGTTGAGTACCATGAGGTTTGGGGACCAACACGATCGACAAACTCCACTCGCTTTGAATTGGTTCTATAATGTCTTCTTTTAGCATCGCTTCCACTTCCTTCTGAACCTGTGATGCTTTGAGAGGATTAAGTCGTGGGGGTGTTGTTTTATTGGAACAGCATTCCATATGTCAACCTCATGTGCTATGGAATTAGTCCTCCCACTCTATTTCTACATAGGTCCTCATAGCACTGTAACAAATTTTCAATTCAGTGCTCTGCTCTTGGGACAGATTGCTCACTAACCTATTCCAGTCTTTAAGGACATCTTCATTATTTAATTTATTTTGAGGTACATCAAAATCTACCTCATCATGATTGGATTCCTCACTCTGAGTGGCAGTAACTAATTCTTGTTTCTCCGATTCCTTTTCCCTGTCATGGTACAGTTTCAGCCTGTTCACTTGACATACCTTATAATTTTTTTTCCTATCTGGCATCTTTACCAATTTGCTAATTCTACAAATGTCATCTTTTTCTGTTTCTCTAAAGTTTGTTGGCAAATTTGGGGAGCATCTTTGACCCCAGAACCTCTAACAATTTTAAGAGCCATTTCCTCACTTGGGCTTATTTAAAGATTTAGGACAGTTCAGATACTGGATCCGAGCCCCCAATCTATTATGACGCGGAGGTTGTTCCCCTTTTGAGACGTAATGCCGAATCTCCCAAAGAGGAATACCTCGCCTCGTAATCTGTTAAAAGTGTGTGGGAAGGTGAACTGTCCTTCACTAACGTTTAGTGGTTAGTGGAACAGAAATACTTGACACTCACTTTAAAATGAACACTTAACAATTTATTTATTTAACTAACAGGGAACTTAACTAAACAAGTAACATACCGAATAAAATAAGATTCTTTTGGAATGTTGTTCAAATAAATATAATATCCATTCATTAACCAAAAAAAGTAATAATTGAAGTTAGTCACTTTCAAAAAAATGTGTCTTTCGGAACCTTTTGGAGTTTCTCAGTTGATTTCTCTGTCTGTACGTTCTTTTTGATTTGCTACCTTTCGCTGGTTAGATGATGCGTTTTCTTAAGAGATATCCGAAGCATGCAGTGGGGGAGGGAGAGCTGCTCTCTCCCTCTCGAGACTTGAGAGGTGGTAGTTACCTTCTTCTGTTTTCCCTCTTGCACTCTCTTTTATACCTGTGATGAGCTATCAATTTTCCTGCAATAGGATTGATCTGATTTTGTCAACAGCATCAAATTCAAATGCAATTGGTTCTTGGTATCTGAATGTCTGTTTTAAATTGATAGGCTGAATTCAAAATCATTCAAATGCCTGAAGCCTGTTACTAAGGCAACCCTGTTGCCTGGCCTAGGTTACAAAGTTTCAGCTTGGACTCAGTGAGTATTGAAATAAAACACCAGCTTTTAAAGGGACCACTCAATGATTTTTTTTCCCTCTAGCATTTTACATTCTTTACAAACTCAACTTCGCAACACTAATGAAATGCCATTGTGCCAGAGGGTAAGATGTGATTGGCTAAAGTATATGACAGGTATTATTGTTGATTTATGTATATTGAAGATGATTGAATTCAAGCTAAAGAAAGGCGGGAGTAATTGATAAGAAAATCGATAATTGATCTGTTTTGAATTGTATACATCAAAATTAATTGGAGAGTTCTAGCTGCTCCATCTCGGGTGCTACTCCGACACTTTGATGTTCTCTCCCAGCGGCCGCTGGTCAAAATGAAGATTACATCTTTAAACTGAGACACTGGCTTTGTGAGTCTTCTATTGTCTGAAATTTCTGATGGTACCCGACCACCTTGAAAACTCCACCAACAGCTTTTCGACAATGAGTGATGGGATAGAGTGACCGGAGCGAGATGTGCCTCCTAAGAGTGAGTACCTTTATCTTACCACCCGAGTTAGTTAGAAGGAGTAACATGTCAAGTTGTCAGATCCGAGAGTTAACCTATTCGAACAAGTGTTAGGTGTTGCGAAGGCAGTGTCACCGAGTAAAGAAATCACGCTTAAAATGGGGGTGGGATAATGGAATATCGCTATTGGTCTGTTTCAAGGTTCAATTTTGGCCTCAGTTCACTGCCTGTGTAGAGTTTGCATTTTCTCCCCGTGTCTGTGTGGGTTTCCTCTGGGTCTCCGGTTTCTTCCCACAGTCCAAAGATGTGCGGGTTAGGTTGATTGGCCATGCTAAATTGACACTAGTGTCAGGGCAATTCACAGGATAAATGAGGGTTATGGGAATAGGGCCTGGGTGGGATTGTGGTCAATACAGACTCAATGGGTCAAATGCCTCTTTCCATACTGTAGGTATTCTATGATTAGCATCAGATTTTCCTAGAGATTGTGACAGAGTAGACTTTTAAAGAAATAGATCCTGTACAGGTGGGCCAGGTCACATGAATAGGTATTCACCTGTTGTTAACACATCCAGTCCAGCCTCCACCTTATTTTAAGTGAAGACGAATCAAAACAGAAAGGGATATTGTGTGTTGAGAATAAAAAAGGACCTGGAGGGGACTTGGGCAAGTGTCAACACTCAGTAAATTTAACCAGCCGTATATGTATGGATCCACTCAGTAATGATCATGCAATATTCCACTTGCTTTAACTCTCAACAGTACATATTGGATTTGAGGAAACAAGACATACCCATGGCTGCCTGTTGGATGGAAGGGGTCATGTTACCTTGGATATGTGGTTCCATATACCTATCATTCTTACCATCTCCCTTGTGAGAATAGACAACTTCCCTGGTATAATAATGCCCCTGTATGCGTATATAAACTGTTAACTGAGATTGATGCCATTAGGTTGGTTTTAGAACAGGTTGCCAATGATAACCTTATAACCCTCACTGGGATAAGGGATGAGATGGTTGCTATGTGCACAGTGGTACTGCAGAATAAAATGGCACTGGATTTTAACTTGGCATCCAAGGGTGGAACATATGCCTTAATTGGATCAGAGTGATGCACATATCTACCCCCTATTCCAAGTAGGAGTGTCCTCTGTCTCGAATAGGAGCGCCCATTCTCTCAACTTGGAGTGACCCTATCTCAATTAGGAGTGCCCCCATCTTGATCAGGAGTGTCCCCATCTCGATTTGGAGTGCCCCATATCGTGTTCTGGACTGCCCCCATCAGGATTTGGAGGACCCTCTATCTCTTTTGGAGTGCCCCTATTTAGATTTGGAGCACCGCCTATTAGGAGTGCCCGCATCTCAATTAGTAGTGCCCCTATCAATTAGGAATGCCAACTATCAGTGTCCCCAACTCGAATTGGAGTGCCCCACCTCAATTAGGTGCCCCCATCTCGGTTCTGAGTGCCCCCTGTCTCAATTTGGCATGATCCTGTCTCAATTTTGAGTACCTCTTCTCTAGATTCGGAGCGCGCTTCCTATCTTGATTTGGAGTGCCCCCTCAGTCAATTTGCAATGCTACCCTCTCGATTAAGACAGCACCCTATTTCACTTTGGAGTTCCCACTATCTCCATCGGGAGTGCCGCCTTTCTGGATTTGGAATGCTCCCTATCTGGATTTGGAGTGCCCCCTATCTCGATTAGGAGTGTCCCCTATTTAAATTTGGAGTTCCCAGTATGTCGATTTGGTGTGCTGCATCTGGATTTGAAGTGCCCCTGTTTAAAATCTTTGTTTTGAGTAGGGCACTGTATAAAATTTGTGTTTATAGTAGGGCACTGTTTAAAACCTTATTTTGGGTTGAGCAGTGTTTAAAATCTCTAGCGTGAGATACTGTTTAAAATTCTATAAATTCCTTCAACCCTGAGAACCCTCCCCATTACTGTAAACACCTCACTATAGCAGGTCTCCACCTCTGTCTCAGGCCTCCGCATTAGTGCCATCAGCCATGACCTTAGCCATAGCCCTTGTCGGTTAAAGCACACATACTTGCATGACGGTAGCACAGTGGTTAGCACTGCTGCTTCACAGCTCCAGGGTCCCGGGTTCGATTCCCGGCTCGGGTCACTGTCTGTGTGGAGTTTGCACATTCTCCTCGTGTTTGCGTGGGTTTCCTCCGGGTGCTCCGGTTTCCTCCCACAGTCCAAAGATGTGCGGGTTAGGTTGATTGGCCAGGTTAAAATTGCCCCTGAGATGCGATGGTTAGAGAGATTAGCGGGTAAATATGTGGGGGGTAGGGCCTGGGTGGGATTGTGGTCGGTGCAGACTCGATGGGCCGAATGGCCTCCTTCTGCACTGTAGGGTTTCTATGATTTCTATGATGTTGAGCCGGTGGTTGCACACAAATTGGACATTCAGTGAGTGGAACTCCTCGCAGCTGATGAAGGGCAGTCCCTGGTGCCACAAGGCTCACAAAGCGACATGCATATCAAGTATAGCCCCCTGAACCTAAGGACACGAGCGATGGCGACAAGGCCAACAACCTGAGTATCTTGTTTGGCCAGGATGTAATGGGATAAATGGGATGCTCAGGCATATAGAGCACCTGTAACCTCCCGGATGCATTTGTACACTGATGCCTGAGAGATGCCACACAGTCCCCACTCAAGCCCTGGAATGATCTGGTGGCGAAAATGTTCAGGGCTGCAGTGACCTTCATGGCCACCGGAAGCGGGTGCCCTCCTCCTCCACAAGGTGCCCGGTCGAGGAGAACATGGCACAAGTGCCGCACTGTCTCCTTGCTCGAAGGCGAAGTCTTCGGTGGAACATGGTGCCTGGCAGCTGTAGAGCTGAGATCTCCTTCTCCGCTGTCTTCTGGCCTCCTCCACGGGCCAATGGGTGGCTGGGTCCTGACCCTGACCAGCAGCCTAGAGGTCCCCTGTTGTGCTGGTGCCGTCTTCAATGGGGATTGGTTGGGGCAAGGTACTCTTTCAGAGAGAATCAGTGCAGACTCGATGGGCTGAATGGCCTCCTTCTACACTGTAGGGATTCTATGATTCTTTGAGCAGTGATTTCGTGACTTCCCACTGGGGTGGTGGTAACATTTCATGAGGAGGGAATGATTGCATGCCAAACCCATTAATGAGATTGGAATCAAGTCAACCTCATGCTAATCAGCCGCATGCCTTTTCTGGGCGCGATTGTATTTGTGTCAGCACAAAGGGATTGGGAAGATCGCAAGCTGTTTGAGGTCTGGCGCAAACCCCATCTTTGGGCCCGCATGCACTTTTTGAATTAGCACAATCTACACCAGGTGCAACACAGCAGAAAATCGTGACCAATGTTTCTGATTGAAGATGTTCAAACTTTATTGCATTCATTGTTAACCACGTCATCTCAGGAAAGATATACCGTCTTAGAGATGGTACAGTAGTGATTTACCAAAATTTAAAGAGTTATACTATGAGATCAGGTTGCATAAACCCATTTCCTTGAGCTTAGAGGGTTGAGGGGTGAACTAGAATGATACAGCACAGGTGGATGCCATTCATCGACCTAATCAACTCCCCTGTCTTTTCTCCTCAGACTTCTGTCAAGAAGGAAGTATATTATTCCTTTTTAAAAATTAATAAAAATTAGGCAGTGCAGTACAGTAACTCTGTATATAAACTCTTATCTCACATCTGGTTCTTTTACCAGTTATTGTTATTCTGGTTACTGGCCTTTCAGTCATTGGGAACAGATTCTCCTTAATTATTCTATCAAAATCCATCACAATTTTTAACAGTGCTTTCAAACTTACTCTTAGCCTTCTCTGCTGCAATGATTTCATTACAAATATATTTTACTTTAAAATCACTGTTTTTACTTTAAAATCACTGTGTGGGTCACAACATTGCATTTCAAAGATGTGTCAAATTCCAAAGTTACTGTTGTGAAGTGCCCTGGGTTGTTTTTACTACATTAAATATGCTGTATAAATGCAAGTTGTTGTACATCATACTATTTTAGGAGGAAAGCCTGTGCTAAAAGGATTGACAGCTAGCTGCGATGAGCGTTTCCACTTTAATGGTACGAACAATGCTAAAATGCAAAGAAATTGTTTTCTAATTCTGTTTGCAGTTCCAGACTCTGACCATTGGGTGGTATTGTGCCACAAACCCTGATGTATTGCTTTTTGCTGGGTACATCATGTTAACTTTCTGCTGCAAGGTAAATAAGTGCAACATATTCCAAATGATACCAGATATGTTCAGGTTTTATCAAATATACACAATTTCTTCACAGTAGTGCAGCTCCTCAGCCTTTGAACTGTCTAGCACTCCTCGCAACTGTTAAGTACCTAGGTCAACCTGTTCTCTATTGTACCCTATTCTCCTCATACCTTTCGCTTCTTCAGTGTTCTCAGCCTTAATTTAGAATTTAACATCTGCGAAATGCTGATCCCAGAACACACGGATAGATCCACTGTAGCTGCTTCTTCTGCTGTCCCTTCCATGAGGTTTCAGTAGCAAAAGACTGAGGGTATGGCAGCACAGTGATGATATTGTGGGATTAGTAATCCAGAGGCTTGCAAACGCCTCCATATCCATTTGAAAATCCAGCCACTGTAGACAATGTCAGAATGGAAATTGGCCGGTACAGATAAATCAAAATATATAAAGCTAAGAGCGGACTGTGTTACTTTAAAATATAAACCAAAATATCAAAGTTATATCATCCTACAATTTCTAACTTAATTGCCAGAACTCCAGGTGGATACAGCTCTCAGGTATGGCAGTACCTGCTTTCTGCTGTAAATCCCAATTTTACCTATGCGGTCAGATCACAGAAGAGCTATTTTTGGGGTTTTTTGCACGTGTTTCCTGTAAATCTAAAGAAAATTTATATAAACCCCCTTAATTTGACCTTTAATAACTGATGAGGAATGTAAATTTTGAATCCCACAAACAGTCCAATTAGAGTGCTTAATGAATACTTGTTAGATATTCACAGGTGTGTTTGTGTTGCAGGGCTTGTCTTGCTCACCAATCTGAAATCTACAGTGTTTATCACCTATTCCCAAAGTCAATTTCCATATTCTAATGAGAATGGCATCTTGTAACAATATGCTAATTACCTAAATTAATTAACTTTGATATTTGTAATATTGGTAATGTTACTGGACTGATAATCCAGAGGCCCACACTAATACTCTGGCAATATGAATGAAATCGCATCTCAGTAGTTGGGGCAATTTCAATTAATAAATCTGATAAAAAATGCAAGTGTCATGAACACAATTGTGAAACATCTGGATGATTGTACAATCTCCTTTGCCTCTCTAATACCTTTTCGAAAACATGAGTCTAAGTGAAAATTCATGATGCACATCTGTAAATCCCAGCCCTGGAATGCAGGGAGCAGAGCTGGAAAGTTAAAAGAGCGCACAAAGGGGTGAGACTCAGAGCTGGAGAGTTTAAAAGAACGCAGAAGGGGCAAGACTCAGAGCGGAGCCAGAGAGTTAAAAGATATAGTTGGCGTTGGTGGGGAACAGTCTGTAACTGACCAGATTTGGAGAAAATCAACTGTGACATAATAGGGAACAAGGAACTGATCAATTGGTGAGTCTTTATTTATCTTCTAAGAACTGTATTGTAACAGTAAGAACTTATTGGTAACTATAAAGTTTGATTAGTAGTAAGGCTTTTGTAGTAGCAATAGTAAAGTTTATTAGGAGTAGCAAGGTTTATTAATTTTAAAATTAATTAATTGAAACACATAATTGCGTAAATATCTGGATTCTAGAAAAGCCTCAAGTAAATAACATATACGCACAGGAGAAAGAGTTGACTGGTGGGTAAGTCTACTTTCCATCTCGCCTCCGGTTAGTAAGTCGTCCAAAAGTAAGCTTCAGCAATGGCAGGACAGCCTGGCCACGGGGACTGCTCATAATGTGGCATGGGGAGTTGAAGACATGTCGAGTGCGATTTTACCACCTCCCTGCACCTAGCGAACAGTGCGGCAAGCCAGGAAACTAGCTGCAATGCTAAAAGTCCTATTGGCGCCTGGAAATAAATGGTTTACTATGTTCCTGGGCCTTCTCCAAGGTGTCTCCCAGTGCACTGTGACATCGGGGCGCCCCTCTGAAATGGCACCCACGTTCCCTGCAGCAGGCTCACCAGCGTGTTTAGAACATAGAACATTACAGCGCAGTACAGGCCCTTCGGCCCTCGATGTTGCGCCGACCAGTGGAACCAATCTAAAGCCCCTCCAATCTACACTATTCCAATATCATCCATATGTTTATCCAATGACCATTTAAATGCCCTTAATGTTGTCGAGTCCACTACTGCTGCAGGCAGGGCATTCCACGCCCTTACTACTCTCTGAGTAAAGAACCTACCTCTGACATCTGTCCTATATCTCTCACCTCTCAATTTAAAGCTATGTCCCCTCGTGCTAGCCATCACCATCCGAGGAAAAAGGCTCTCACTATCCACCCTATCTAATCCTCTGATCATCTTGTATGCCTCCATTAAGTCACCTCTTAACCTTCTTCTCTCTAACGAAAACAACCTCAAGCCCCTCAGCCTTTCCTCATACGATTTTCCCACCATACCAGGCAACATCCTGGTAAATCTCCTCTGCACCCTTTCCAGCACTTCCACATCTTTCCTATAATGCGGCGACCAGAACTGTACGCAATACTCCAAATGCGGCTGCACCAGAGTTTTGTACAGTTGCAGCATGACCTCCTGGCTCCGAAACTCAATCCTTCTACCAATAAAAGCTAACACACCGTACGCCTTCTTAACAACCCGATCGACCTGGGTGCCAACTTTCAGGGATCTATGCACATGGACACCCAGATCCCTCTGTTCATTCACACTAACAAGTATCTTACCATTAGCCCAGTACTCTGTATTCCTGTTACTCCTTCCAAAGTGAATCACCTCACACTTTTCCGCATTAAACTCCATTTGCCACCTCTCAGCCCAGCTCTGCAGCTTATCTAGTCCCTCTGTAACCTGCCACTTCCCTCCGCACTGTCTACAACTCCACCGACTTTAGTGTCATCCGCAAATTTACTAATCCATCCTTCCACGCCCTCATCCAGGTCATTAATAAAAATGACAAACAGCAGTGGCCCCAAAACAGATCCTTGCGGTACACCACTAGTAACTGAACTCCAGGATGAATATTTCCCATCAACCACCACCCTCTGTTTTCTTCCAGCTAGCCAATTCCTGATCCAAACCACTAAATCACCCTCAATCCCATGTGTCCGTATTTTCTGCAAAAGCTTACCATGGGGAACCTTATCAAACGCTTTGCTGAAATCCATATACACCACATCAACCGCTTTACCCTCATCCACCTCTTTGGTCACCTTCTCAAAGAACTCAATAAGGTTTGTGAGGCACGACCTACCCTTCACAAAACCGTGCTGACTATCCCTAATCAAATTATTCCTTTCTAGGTGATTATAAATTCTATCTCTTATAATCCTTTCCAATACTTTGCCCACAACAGAAGTAAGGCTCACCGGTCTATAATTACTAGGGTTGTCCCTACTCCCCTTCTTGAACAAGGGGACAACATTTGCTATCCTCCAGTCTTCTGGCACTGTTCCAGTAGACAATGACAACACAAAGATCAAAGCCAAAGGCTCTGCAATCTCCTCTCTAGCCTCCCAGAGAATCCGAGGATAAATCCCATCCGGCCCAGGGGACTTATCTATTTTTACCCTTTCCAGAATTGCTAACACTTATGAACATCAATCCCATCCAGTCCAACAGCCTGCATCTCAGTACTCCCCTCGACAACACTGTCCCTCTCCAGTGTGAATACCGACAAAAAATATTCATTTAGTGCCTCTCCTATCTCTTCAGACTCCATGCACAACTTCCCACTACTGTCCTTGACTGGCCCTAATCTTACACAGTCATTCTTTTACTCCTGACATACCTATAGAACGCTTTAGGGTTTTCCTTGATCCTACCTGCCAAAGACTTCTCATGTCCCCTCCTGGCTCTTCTTAACTCTTTCTTTAGGTCCTTCCTGGCTCACTTATAACTCTCAAGCGCCCTAACTGAGCCTTCACGTCTCATCTTAACATAAGTCTCCTTCTTCCTCTTCACAAGAGATTCAACCTCCTTAGTAAACCACGGTTCCCTCACACGACTGCTTCCTCCCTGCCTGACAGGTAGTTATTTATCAAGGACGCGTAGTAGCTGTTCCTTGAACAAGTTCCACATTACAATTGTGCCCATCCCCTGCAGTTTCCTTCCCCAACCTATGCCACCTAAATCTCGCCTAATCGCATCATAATTTCCTTTCCCCCAGCTATAACTCTTGCCCTTTGGTATATACCTATCCTTTTCCATTGCTAAGGTAAACATAATCGAATTGTGGTCACTATCACCGAAGTGCTCACCTACCTCCAAATCTAACACCTGGCCTGGTTCATTACCCAGTACCAAATCCAATGTGGCCTCGCCTCTTGTTGGTCTATCTACATACTGTGTCAGGAAGCCTTCCTGCACACATTGGACAAAAACGGACCCCTCTAAAGTACTCGAACTATAGCTTTTCCAGTCAATATTTGTAAAGTTAAAGTCCCCCAGTACAACTACCCTGTTACTTTCGCTCCTGTCCAGAATCATCTTTGCAATCTTTTCCTCTACATCTCTGGAACTTTTCGGAGGTCTATATAAAACTCCCAACAGGGTGACCTCTCCTTTCCTGTTTCTAACTTCAGCCCAAACTACCTCAGTAGACGAGTCCTCATCAAATGTCCTTTCTGCCACCGTAATACTGTCCTTGACTAACAATGCCACACCTCCCCCTCTTTTACCACCTTCCCTGCACTTACTAAAACATCTAAACACCGGAACCTGCAACAACCATTCCTGTCCCTGCTCTATCCATGTCTCCGAGATGGCCACAACATCGAAATCCCAGATACCAACCCATGCTGCAAGCTCACCCACCTTATTCCGGATGCTCCCGGCGTTGAAGCATACACACTTCAAACCGCCTTCCTGCCTGCCAGTACACTCCTGCGACTCTGAAACCTCATCCATGACCTCACTACTCTCAACCTCCTGTACACTGGAGCTATAATTCAGGTACCCACCCCCCTGCTGAATCAGTTTAAACCCTCCCGAAGATCATTAGCAAATTTCCCCCCCAAGATATTGGTACCCCTCTGGTTCAGGTGCAGACCATCCTGTTTGTAGAGGTCCCACCTACCCCAGAAAGAGCCCCAATTGTCCAGGTATCTGAAACCCTCCCTCCTGCACCATCCCTGTAACCACGTGTTCAACTGCTCTCTCTCCCTATTCCTCTCCTCACTATCACATGGCATGGGTAACAAACCAGAGATAACAACTTTGTTTGTTCTAGCCTAAGCTTCCACCCTAACTCCCTGAATTTCTGCCTTACATCCCCATCCCTTTTCCTACCTATGTCTTGAGTGCCTATGTGAACCACAACTTGGGGCTGGTCCCCCTCCCCCTTAAGGATTTCGAAAACACGATCCGAGACATCGTGGACTCTGGCTCCTGGGAGGCAACACACCAACCGCGAGTCTCTCTCGTTCCCGCAGAATCCCCTATCCGTCCCTTTAACTATGGAGTCCCCAATGACTAATCCTCTACACCTCTCCCCCCTTCCCTTCTGAGCCACAAGGACAGACTCTGAGCCAGTGACCTGTACACCATGGCTTACCCCTGCTAAGTCCCCCCCCCCAACAGCATCCAAAAGTGTACTATCCCCAATTTCTACTACATTTTTTGTTTCTCCCCCCACTTGGATGGCTCCCTTTACCCTGGTGCTGTGGTCAGTTTGCTCATCCTCCCTTTCCCTCCCCTTCTGAGCTGCCGGGCCGGACTCTGCGCCGGAGGCACGGCCACTTTTGCTTCCTCCAGGTAGGCTGCTCCCTCCAACAGCACTTAAACAGGAGTACTTATTTTTAAGGGGCACAGCCACTGGGGTACTCTCTAGTGCCTGACCTTTCCCCTTCCCCTTCCTAACCGTGACCCACTTGTCTGTCTCCCGCGGCCCCGGTGTGACTACCTGCCTGTAACTCCTATCTATCACCTCCTCATTCTCCCTAACCAGACGAAGGTCATTGAGCTGCAGTTCCAGTTCCCCAACGTGGTCCCATGGAGCTGCAGCTCGACGCGCCTGGCACAGATATGGACGTCCGGGAGGCTAGCTGACTCCAGGACCTCCCACATCCGACACTGAGAACAAAAAACTGGCCTCACACTCATAATTCCCCCTTTCCTCCAATGACACAGGAAAAACTGTCTAAACCTACCCCACCTCTGCCTGTTTACACCGAAGCCCGATGAGCCAAAGCCCGTCAGCTCTCACTCTGCTTCCCACTCACTCCACTGCCCGCTCCCGACGCTGCCCGCTCAAAACTGCGGCCTGCTTTTAAACCCTCCAAATACCTTCCCAGGCTTCTCCTGGGCCTACTTCCTGTTTTGGAAAAAAAAACCTCCGATTTTTAACACAAATTTAACTGAAAAATAAATAAATAAATCACATGCAGAAACACACTCCCTTACCCTCAGCCTGCTCCTGTGGAACAATGAGGCTGAAACCTCCAAGGTAAGCCCTTTTTAAACCGACGTACCTCCCCCTCAGTTAGAATTATAGACTCCCTGCAGTGCAGAAAGAGGCCATTTAGCCCATCAAGCCTGCACCGACAACAATCCCACCCAGGTCCTATCCCCATAACCACACATATTTACCCTGCTAATCTCCCTGACGTGAAGGGGCAATTGAGCATTGCCAATCAACCTAACCCACATATCTTTGGACTGTGGGAGGAAACTGGAGCACCTGGAGGAAACCCACAGAGACACGAGGAGAACGTGCAAACTCCACACAGATAGTGACCAGAATTGAACCTGGGTCCCTGGCACTGTGAGGCTGCAGTGCTGCCCAAAATCCAGAACAGGCTGCAGCAAGATTTGAACTCATGACCCCTGGTTTACAAGACCAGTGTTCTAACCCCGGAGATATGGAGCTGCCAAGACAAGGGATGTTCCGGCACACAACTCGCCACTCTCCAAAAACGTGACTGTGTTGAAAAATTACGATGCAGAGCATTCCCGAGAGACCAGTGCAGTTCACCCCATTTTTCTCACTGTTATGACACACAGAAATGCTTTGGGAAAATTCCGCCCATCATGTGGCTGAGACAAGCACATGTACTGGAAGCGTCAACAGTTTCAGAAACGTAAGCTCTGGGTTTCGGAACTTGACTGGCGGTTGGAGTCACCCTGATGCATCAGTGATGCTGAGGGCTATTTGGATAGAATGCTTATGGAGGTGGTCACACCACAGTTAAAGGGCTTGCAAGCAGAGAGGGAATGGGTGACCTCCAGAAAGCCGAGGCGGACTAGGAAATGCAAGAGCCCTCTGAATCTCTCATTTAAGAACCAGTTTTCCATTTTGAACACTGGGGAGGGCAATGGTTCCTCAGAGGAGTGCAGCAAAAGCCACGCTCAAGGCACCATGGGTGGCTCATCTGCATGGGTGGGAAGAGTGGAAAAGGAATTGTGGTGGGGGACCTAATAGTAAACAAAACGGATAGGTGTTTGTGATTGTAGATGTGACTCCAGGATGCTACGTTACCTCCTTGGTGTCTCATTGAGCATGGTGATATTTGTGCAGCCTCCTTCTCCAGTGCGTTCATAGAAATCATAGAAACCCTACAGTGCAGAAGGAGGCCATTCGGCCCATCGAGTCTGCACCGACCACAATCCCACCCAGGCCCTACCCTCACATATTTTACCCGCTAATCTACGCATCTCAGGACTCTAAGGGGCAATTTTTAACCTGGCCAATCAACCTAACCCGCACATCTTTGGACATGGGTGGGTTTCATTATCCACCACCATTCACAATTGGATGCAACAGGACTGCAGAGTAAGATTGTGGTGAACCACTGTAACTACATGTGTATGCCTGGACACACCCATGCTGCATCTGGCCCGAGACTCCTCCCTTTCCACCTGAGACTCCTCCCTTTCCACCAGAGCGAGGTATAAAGGTGATGGTTCCTCCTCCTCGCCTCAGTCTGGGCCAGGTCAGCTACAAGGGTGTGCTCCTGTTCTTTGTGAATAAAAGCCTGTTAATTCACTCACTCACTGGAGTCCTCGTATCGTGATTGATAATGCATCAAAGATCTGATCTGTAAGTTGTGGAATTGCTTAGCTCTTTCACTCAGGAGTCTTCTCAGGACTTCTATCACTTGCTGCTGATGCTGTTTAAGATGCAAGTAGTCCTGCAACTTTACCAGGTTGACACCTCATTTTTAGGTATGCCTGGTGCTACTCCTGGCATGCCCTACTGCACTCTTCATTGAACCAGGGTTGATCCTTTGGCTTGGTGGTAATGTGTGGTTGATTGTGGTCGAGTACAGTTCTGCTGCTACTGATGGTCCACAGCACTTTATGTTGCCCAGTCTTGGATTGGTAGACCTGTTTGATATCTATCCCATTTAATGGTAGTGCTACACAACACAATGGAGGGTATCCTTGATGTTAAGACGGGACTTCTTATTCTGGACTCCCTAGTATAATATCATAAACAATATTTCAACAGCTGAAGTTGTAAGTGTTCCAAAAAATCTAGGAGATGAATTTCCCACAAGAGGGGTTCCAAGGTGCCAAAACACTCTGAGGGCACCAGGTTCGTTTGATAAGTGTGCTTCTTTTGGATCATGCGATCAGATCCTTGCCTTGACCACCTTCTTTGAAAATAACCTCAAAACAGGCGCCTTCCTTCTCGATTTCACTGCAGCATACGACACAGTCTGCCACATTGATCTCCTTGTCAAAATCTCAAGAGTCCTCCCTCCATGGGTCCCTTACACCATCAAACTACTAAGCCGGGATAGATGGTTCAGGGTGCACATGGGTGATGAGATAAGCGCCTGGAAGAAACAGTCCAATGGGCCTCTCTAGGGATCTGTTCTATTCCCAACCATTTTCAATCTCTTTATCAATGATCAGCTTCCAACACTGTCTCAGAAGTTCATCTATGCCGATGATATCTGCTATGCCTCTGAGGCTCAGACATTTTCTAAATGAGGGGCAACACAAAACAACGATGTTGCAAAGCTGGCCAACTACTTTAAATGATGTGGAGATGCCGGCGTTGGACTGGGGTAAACACAGTAAGAAGTTTAACAACACCAGGTTAAAGTCCAACAGGTTTATTTGGTAGCAAAAGCCACACAAGCTTTCGGAGCTCCAAGCCCCTTCTTCAGGTGAGTGGGAATTCTGTTCACAAACAGGGCATATAAAGTCACAGACTCAATTTACATGAATAATGGTTGGAATGCGAATACTTGCAGCTAATGAAGTCTTTAAGATACACACAACGTGAGTGGAGAGAGCATCAAGACAGGCTAAAAAGATGTGTATTGTCTCCAGACAAGACAGCCAGTGAAACTCTGCAGGTCCAGGCAACTGTGGGGGTTACAAATAGTGTGACATGAACCCAATATCCCGGTTGAGGCCGTCCTCGTGTGTGCGGAACTTGGCTATCAGTTTCTGCTCAGCGACTCTGCGCCGTCGTGTGTCGTGAAGGCCGCCTTGGAGAACGCTTACCCGAATATCAGAGGCCGAATGCCCGTGACCGCTGAAGTGCTCCCCAACAGGAAGAGAACAGTCTTGCCTGGTGATTGTTGAGCTTGTCGAACAGTGACCACGACACCACACAACCCTGCCACAGCAACTCTGCAAGACGTGCCAGATCATCGACACAGATGCCATCATCTCACGTGAGAACACCATCCACCAGGTACACGGTACATACTCTTGCAACTCGGCCAACGTTGTCTACCTGATCCGCTGCAGGAAAGGATGTCCCGAGGCATGGTACATTGGGGAAACTATGCAGACGCTGCGACAACGGATGAATGAACACCGCTCGACAATCACCAGGCAAGACTGTTCTCTTCCTGTTGGGGAGCACTTCAGCGGTCACGGGCATTGGCCTCTGATATTTGGGTATTCCAAGTTTGTCAGCCCATGGGTAGTAGAGACTGGTAATAAGAACCAGACTGTGACAAGAGGCTATGCTGAAACAAAAATCAGCAGATTAAAACAGTTGATATTTTTGATTTATATACCAGAGACATTTTTCCAATTGGTTCAGTGAGCAATCTATTTCTATCTATATTCTAATGCTATCCAGTCAGTTTAATCATAAATATCAAAAGTTAAACCGTGGGCTGCACTGAATTAAGGTGTTTTATGTTCTGTTTTAATTGAGGGATCATATTACCCCTCACTTGTGGGTTTATCTATTTTCTGAATATTTAATCTTTAAAAAGTCTGACTCAAAATGTTCTCAATTGTATTTATACAAATTGTTTGAATTCAGAAAGCCCTGGTTTAAAATTCTGCAGGGGCTTGAATAGGACGGACACTGAAGGCTCTTTTCCCCCAGCTACGGAATCCAAAACAGGGATTATAAGGGAATGATCATTCTGCACAAATAAGAGTGGTCACAGCCAAAAAGGCAGAAACATTTTTTGTGACAAGGAATTATGCACAAATTTAGTGCAAAGCGGCAAAATCATTGCAAAATGAGGGGCTGGAAAATTAGAGCAAGTCTTATAATCTGTGGAAGAAAGCAAGACAGGACGCCTGGGGGAGGAGATGGGGGTGGTGAGGGAAGAGGGGACAGAAGGGGGGAATGAGGCGGGATGCGCAGAAGGAGAGGGGGGAGAGGAGGGAGGGCAAGAAGGGAGGAAAAGGGAGCACGGTGGCGGGGGGGGGGGGGGGGGGGGGGGGGGGGGGGGAGGAGGAAGACGACTGACTCATCTCGGTGTAATGCTATTGCCTTGAATGCATACACAACACACTCACTTTTAAACAAGTACCCGCGCCTGATTCTCACACACAAGCGCTCTCACCTCGCTCTCACACACAAGCGCTCTCGTCTCGCTCTCACACACAAGCGCTCTCGTCTCGCTCTCACACACAAGCGCTCTCGTCTCGCTCTCACACACAAGCGCTCTCGTCTCGCTCTCACACACAAGCGTTCTCTCCTCGCTCTCACACACAAGCGCTCTCGTCTCGCTCTCATACACAAGCGCTCTCGTCTCGCTCTCACACACAAGCGCTCTCATCTTGCTCTCATACACAAGCGCTCTCTCCTCGCTCTCACACACAAGCGCTCTCTCCTCGCTCTCACACACAAGCGCTCTCACCTCGCTCTCACACACAAGCGCTCTCACCTCACTCTCACACACAAGCGCTCTCGTCTCGCTCTCACACACAAGCGCTCTTACACACAAGCGTTCTCACCTCGCTCTCACACACAAGCGCACTCGTCTCGCTCTCACACACAAACGCTCTCGCCTCGCTCTCACACACAAGCGCTCTCGTCTCGCTCTCACACACAAGCGCTCTCATCTTGCTCTCACACACAAGCGCTCTCACCTCGCTCTCACACACAAGCGCTCTCGTCTCGCTCTCACACAAGCGCTCTGACCTCGCTCTCACACACAAGCGCTCTGACCTCGCTCTCACGCACAAGCGCTCTCGTCTCGCTCACACACAGAAGCGCTCTCACCTCGCTCTCACACACAAGCGGTCAGACCTCGCTCTCACGCACAAGCGCTGTCACTTCGCTCTCACAGGCAAGCGCTCTCACCTCGCTCTCACAGGCAAGCGCTCTCACCTCGCTCTCACTCACAAGCGCTCTCGTCTCGCTCTCACACACAAGCGCTCGAGTCTCGCTCTCACACACAAGCGCTCACGTCTTGCTCTCACACACAAGCGCTCTCACCTCGCTCTCACACACAAGCGCTCTCACCTCGCTCTCACTCACAAGCGCTCTCGTCTCGCTCTCTCACACAAGCGCTCTCGTCTTGCTCTCTCGCACAAGCGTTCTCAACTCGCTCTCACTCACAAGCGCTCTCACATCGCTCTCACACACAAGCGCTCTCGTCTCGCTCTCACACACAAGCGCTCTCGTCTCGCTCTCACACCCAAGCGCTCTCGTCTCGCTCTCACACACAAGCGCTCTCGTCTCGCTCTCACACACAAGTGCTCTCGTCTCGCTCTCACACACAAGCGCTCTCGTCTGCTCTCACACACAAGCGCTCATCTCGCTCTCACACACAAGCGCTCTCACCTCGCTCTCACAAACAAGCGCTCTCACCTCGCTGTCACACACAAGCGCTCTGACCTCGCTCTCACGCACAAGCCCTCTCGTCTCGCTCACACACAGAAGCGCTCTCACCTCGCTCTCACACACAAGCGCTCGCGTCTCGCTCTCACACACAAGCGCTCTCGCCTCGCTCTCACACACAAGCGCTCTCACCTCGCTCTCACACACAAGCGCTCTGACCTCGCTCTCACGCACAAGCGCTCTCGTCTCGCTCACACACAGAAGCGCTCTCACCTCGCTCTCACACACAGAAGTGCTCTCGTCTCGCTCTCACACACAAGCGCTCTAACCTCGCTCTCACACACAAGCACACTCACCTCGCTCTCACTCACAAGCGCTCTCGCTTCGCTCTCACACACAAGCGCTCTCGTCTCGCTCTCACACACAAGCGCTCTCACCTCGCTCTCACACACAAGCGCTCTCGTCTTGCGCTCACACACAAGCGCTCTCGCCTCGCTCTCACACACAAGTGCTCTCACCTCGCTCTCACACACAAGCGCTCACGTCTCACTCTCACATACAAGCGCTCGCGTCTTGCTCTCACACACAAGCGCTCTCACCTCGCTCACACACACAAGCGCTCTCGCCTCGCTCTGACCACAGGCGCTCTCACCACGCTCTCACACACAAGCGCTCTCGTCTCGCTCTCACACACAAGCGCTCTCGTCTCGCTCTCACACACAAGCGCTCTCGTCTCGCTCTCACACACAAGTGCTCTCGTCTCGCTCTCACACACAAGTGCTCTCGTCTGCTCTCACACACAAGCGCTCATCTCGCTCTCACACACAAGCGCTCTCACCTCGCTCTCACAAACAAGCGCTCTCACCTCGCTGTCACACACAAGCGCTCTGACCTCGCTCTCACGCACAAGCGCTCTCGTCTCGCTCACACACAGAAGCGCTCTCACCTCGCTCTCACACACAAGCGCTCTCGCCTCGCTCTCACACACAAGCGCTCTCACCTCGCTCTCACACACAAGCGCTCTGACCTCGCTCTCACGCACAAGCGCTCTCGTCTCGCTCACACACAGAAGCGCTCTCACCTCGCTCTCACACACAGAAGTGCTCTCGTCTCGCTCTCACACACAAGCGCTCTAACCTCGCTCTCACACACAAGCACACTCACCTCGCTCTCACTCACAAGCGCTCTCGCTTCGCTCTCACAGACAAGCGCTTTCGTGTCGCTCACACACAGAAGCGCTCTCACCTCGCTCTCACAGGCAAGCGCTCTCACCTCGCTCTCACAGGCAAGCGCTCTCACCTCGCTCTCACTCACAAGCGCTCTCGTCTCGCTCTCACACACAAGCGCTCTCACCTCGCTCGCACACACAAGCGCTCTCGTCTCGCTCTCACACACAAGCGCTCGAGTCTCGCTCTCACACACAAGCGCTCACGTCTTGCTCTCACACACAAGCGCTCTCACCTCGCTCTCACACACAAGCGCTCTCACCTCGCTCTCACTCACAAGCGCTCTCGTCTCGCTCTCTCACACAAGCGCTCTCGTCTTGCTCTCTCGCACAAGCGCTCTCAACTCGCTCTCACTCACAAGCGCTCTCGTCTCGCTCTCACACACAAGCGCTCTCGTCTCGCTCTCACACACAAGCGCTCTCGTCTCGCTCTCACACACAAGTGCTCTCGTCTCGCTCTCACACACAAGCGCTCTCGTCTGCTCTCACACACAAGCGCTCATCTCGCTCTCACACACAAGCGCTCTCACCTCGCTCTCACAAACAAGCGCTCTCACCTCGCTGTCACACACAAGCGCTCTGACCTCGCTCTGACGCACAAGCGCTCTCGTCTCGCTCACACACAGAAGCGCTCTCACCTCGCTCTCACATACAAGCGCTCGCGTCTCGCTCTCACACACAAGCGCTCTCGTCTCGCTCTCACACACAAGCGCTCTGACCTCGCTCTCACACGCAAGCGCTCTGACCTCGCTCTCACACGCAAGCGCTCTGACCTCGCTCTCACGCACAAGCGCTCTCGTCTCGCTCACACACAGAAGCGCTCTCACCTCGCTCTCACACACAAGCGGTCTGACCTCGCTCTCACGCACAAGCGCTGTCACTTCGCTCTCACAGACAAGCGCTCTCGTCTCGCTCTCACACACAAGCGCTCGCGTCTCGCTCTCACACACAAGCGCTCTCCCTCGCTCTCACACACAAGCGCTCTCACCTCGCTCTCACACGCAAGCGCTCTGACCTCGCTCTCAGGCACAAGCGCTCTCGTCTCGCTCACACACAGAAGCGCTCTCACCTCGCTCTCACACACAAGCGGTCTGACCTCGCTCTCACGCACAAGCGCTGTCACTTCGCTCCCACACACAAGCGCTCTCGTGTCGCTCACACACAGAAGCGCTCTCACCTCGCTCTCACAGGCAAGCGCTCTCACCTCGCTCTCACACGCAAGCGCTCTCGTCTCGCTCACACACAGAAGCGCTCTCGCCTCGCTCTCACACACAAGCGCTCTCACCTCGCTCTCACACGCAAGCGCTCTCGTCTCGCTCTCACACACAAGCGCTCTCACCTCGCTCTCACACACCAGCGCTCTCGTCTCGCTCTCACACACAAGCGCTCTCACCTCGCTCTCACACACAAGCGCTCGCGTCTCGCTCTCACACACAAGCGCTCTCACCTCGCTCTCACACACAAGCGCTCTGACCTCGCTCTCACGCACAAGCGCTCTCGTCTCGCTCACACACAGAAGCGCTCTCACCTCGCTCTCACACACAGAAGTGCTCTCGTCTCGCTCTCACACACAAGCGCTCTAACCTCTCTCTCACACACAAGCACACTCACCTCGCTCTCACTCACAAGCGCTCTCGTCTCGCTCTCACACACAAGCGCTCTCACCTCGCTCTCACACACAAGCGCTCTCGTCTCGCTCTCACACACAAGCGCTCTCACCTCACTCTCACACACAAGCGCTCTCGTCTCGCTCTCACACACAAGCGCTCTCACCTCGCTCTCACACACAAGCGCTCTCGTCTTGCGCTCACACACAAGCGCTCTCGCCTCGCTCTCACACACAAGTGCTCTCACCTCGCTCTCACACACAAGCGCTCACGTCTCGCTCTCACATACAAGCGCTCGCGTCTTGCTCTCACACACAAGCGCTCTCACCTCGCTCTCACACACAAGCGCTCTCGCCTCGCTCTGACACACAGGCGCTCTCACCTCGCTCTCACACACAAGCGCTCACACCTCGCTCTCACTCACAAGCGCTCTCGTCTCGCTCTCACACACAAGCGCTCTCACCACGCTCTCACACACAAGCGCTGTCACCTCGCTCTCACACACAAGCGCTCACGTCTCGTTCTCACACACAAGCGCTCTCATCTTGCTCTCACACACAAGCGCTCACCTCGCTCTCACACACAAGCGCTCTCGTCTCGCTCTCACACACAAGCGCTCACCTCGCTCTCACACACAAGCGCTCTCGTCTCGCTCTCACACACAAGCGCTCTCGTCTCGCTCTCACACACAAGCGCTCTCATCTTGCTCTCACACACAAGCGCTCTCACCTCGCTCTCACACACAAGCGCTCTCGTCTCGCTCTCACACAAGCGCTCTCACCTCGCTCTCACAAACAAGCGCTCTCACCTCGCTGTCACACACAAGCGCTCTGACCTCGCTCTCACACACAAGCGCTCTGACCTCGCTCTCACGCACAAGCGCTCTCGTCTCGCTCACACACAGAAGCGCTCTCACCTCGCTCTCACACACAAGCGGTCTGACCTCGCTGTCACGCACAAGCGCTGTCACTTCGCTCTCACAGACAAGCGCTCTCGTGTCGCTCACACACAGAAGCGCTCTCACCTCGCTCTCACAGGCAAGCGCTCTCACCTCGCTCTCACAGGCAAGCGCTCTCACCTCGCTCTCACTCACAAGCGCTCTCGTCTCGCTCTCACACACAAGCGCTCTCACCTCGCTCGCACACACAAGCGCTCTCGTCTCGCTCTCACACACAAGCGCTCGAGTCTCGCTCACACACACAAGCGCTCACGTCTTGCTCTCACACACAAGCGCTCTCACCTCGCTCTCACACAGAAGCGCTCTCACCTCGCTCTCACTCACAAGCGCACTCGTCTCGCTCTCTCACACAAGCGCTCTCGTCTTGCTCTCTCGCACAAGCGCTCTCAACTCGCTCTCACTCACAAGCGCTCTCGTCTCGCTCTCACACACAAGCGCTCTCGTCTCGCTCTCACACACAAGCGCTCTCGTCTCGCTCTCACACCCAAGCGCTCTCGTCTCGCTCTCACACACAAGCGCTCTCGTCTCGCTCTCACACACAAGTGCTCTCGTCTCGCTCTCACACACAAGCGCTCTCGTCTGCTCTCACACACAAGCGCTCATCTCGCTCTCACACACAAGCGCTCTCACCTCGCTCTCACAAACAAGCGCTCTCACCTCGCTGTCACACACAAGCGCTCTGACCTCGCTCTCACGCACAAGCGCTCTCGTCTCGCTCACACACAGAAGCGCTCTCACCTCGCTCTCACACACAAGCGCTCGCGTCTCGCTCTCACACACAAGCGCTCTCGCCTCGCTCTCACACACAAGCGCTCTCACCTCGCTCTCACACACAAGCGCTCTGACATCGCTCTCACGCACAAGCGCTCTCGTCTCGCTCACACACAGAAGCGCTCTCACCTCGCTCTCACACACAGAAGTGCTCTCACCTCGCTCTCACACACAAGCGCTCACCTCGCTCTCACACACAAGCGCTCTCGTCTCGCTCTCACACCAGCGCTCTCACCTCGCTCTCACACACAAGCGCTCTCATCTTGCTCTCACACACAAGCGCTCACCTCGCTCTCACACACAAGCGCTCTCACCTCGCTCTCACACACAAGCGCTCTCATCTTGCTCTCACACACAAGCGCTCTCACCTCGCTCTCACACACAAGTGCTCTCACCTCGCTCTCACACACAAGCGCTCACCTCGCTCTCACACACAAGCGCTCTCGTCTCGCTCTCACACCAGCGCTCTCACCTCGCTCTCACACACAAGCGCTCTCATCTTGCTCTCACACACAAGCGCTCACCTCGCTCTCACACACAAGCGCTCTCACCTCGCTCTCACAAACAAGCGCACTCACCTCGCTGTCACACACAAGCGCTCTGACCTCGCTCTCACGCACATGCGCTCTCGTCTCGCTCACACACTGAAGCGCTCTCACCTCGCTCTCACACACAAGCGCTCTCGTCTCGCTCTCACACAAGCGCTCTCCCTCGCTCTCACACACAAGCGCTCTCACCTCGCTCTCACACGCAAGCGCTCTGACCTCGCTCTCACGCACAAGCGCTCTCGTCTCGCTCACACACAGAAGCGCTCTCACCTCGCTCTCACACACAGGCGCTCTGACCTCGCTCTCACGCACAAGCGCTCTCGTCTCGCTCACACACAGAAGCGCTCTCACCTCGCTCTCACACACAGA
Source organism: Mustelus asterias (assembly GCF_964213995.1). Lineage (NCBI taxonomy): Eukaryota > Metazoa > Chordata > Chondrichthyes > Carcharhiniformes > Triakidae > Mustelus > Mustelus asterias. Next base: position 20,501,943 of record NC_135820.1, on the reverse strand, counting down.
AGTGCTCTCGCCTCGCTCCCACACACAAGCGCTCTAACCTCGCTCTCACACACAAGCACACTCACCTCGCTCTCACTCACAAGCGCTCTCGCTTCGCTCTCACACACAAGCGCTCTCACCTCGCTCTCACACACAAGCGCTCTCACCTCGCTCTCACACACAAGCGCTCTCACCTCGCTCTCACACACAAGCGCTCTCGTCTCGCTCTCACACACAAGCGCTCTCACCTCACTCTCACACACAAGCGCTCTCGTCTCGCTCTCACACACAAGCGCTCTCACCTCGCTCTCACACACAAGCGCTCTCGTCTTGCGCTCACACACAAGCGCTCTCGCCTCGCTCTCACACACAAGTGCTCTCACCTCGCTCTCACACACAAGCGCTCACGTCTCGCTCTGACCACAGGCGCTCTCACCACGCTCTCACACACAAGCGCTCTCGTCTCGCTCTCACACACAAGCGCTCTCACCTCGCTCTCACACACAAGCGCTCTCGTCTTGCGCTCACACACAAGCGCTCTCGCCTCGCTCTCACACACAAGTGCTCTCACCTCGCTCTCACACACAAGCGCTCACGTCTCGCTCTCACATACAAGCGCTCGCGTCTTGCTCTCACACACAAGCGCTCACACCTCGCTCTCACTCACAAGCGCTCTCGTCTCGCTCTCACACACAAGCGCTCTCACTACGCTCTCACACACAAGCGCTCTCATCTTGCTCTCACACACAAGCGCTCTCGTCTCGCTCTCACACACAAGCGCTCACCTCGCTCTCACACACAAGCGCTCTCGTCTCGCTCTCACACACAAGCGCTCTCGTCTCGCTCTCACACACAAGCGCTCTCACCTCGCTCTCACACACAAGCGCTCTCGTCTCGCTCTCACACACAAGCGCTCTCACCTCACTCTCACACACAAGCGCTCTCGTCTCGCTCTCACACACAAGCGCTCTCGTCTTGCGCTCACACACAAGCGCTCTCACCTCGCTCTCACACACAAGTGCTCTCACCTCGCTCTCACACACAAGCGCTCACGTCTCGCGCTCACATACAAGCGCTCGCGTCTTGCTCTCACACACAAGCGCTCTCACCTCGCTCTCACACACAAGCGCTCTCGTCTCGCTCTGACACACAGGCGCTCTCACCACGCTCTCACACACAAGCGCTGTCGTCTCGCTCTCACACACAAGCGCTCTCACCTCGCTCTCACAAACAAGTGCTCTCACCTCGCTCTCACACACAAGCGCTCACCTCGCTCTCACACACAAGCGCTCTCGTCTCGCTCTCACACCAGCGCTCTCACCTCGCTCTCACACACAAGCGCTCTCATCTTGCTCTCACACACAAGCGCTCACCTCGCTCTCACACACAAGCGCTCTCACCTCGCTCTCACACACAAGCGCTCTCATCTTGCTCTCACACACAAGCGCTCTCACCTCGCTCTCACACACAAGTGCTCTCACCTCGCTCTCACACACAAGCGCTCACCTCGCTCTCACACACAAGCGCTCTCGTCTCGCTCTCACACCAGCGCTCTCACCTCGCTCTCACACACAAGCGCTCTCATCTTGCTCTCACACACAAGCGCTCACCTCGCTCTCACACACAAGCGCTCTCACCTCGCTCTCACAAACAAGCGCACTCACCTCGCTGTCACACACAAGCGCTCTGACCTCGCTCTCATGCACATGCGCTCTCGTCTCGCTCACACACTGAAGCGCTCTCACCTCGCTCTCACACACAAGCGCTCTCGTCTCGCTCTCACACAAGCGCTCTCCCTCGCTCTCACACACAAGCGCTCTCACCTCGCTCTCACACGCAAGCGCTCTGACCTCGCTCTCACGCACAAGCGCTCTCGTCTCGATCACACACAGAAGCGCTCTCACCTCGCTCTCACACACAGGCGCTCTGACCTCGCTCTCACGCACAAGCGCTCTCGTCTCGCTCACACACAGAAGCGCTCTCACCTCGCTCTCACACACAGAAGTGCTCTCGTCTCGCTCCCACACACAAGCGCTCTAACCTCGCTCTCACACACAAGCACACTCACCTCGCTCTCACTCACAAGCGCTCTCGCTTCGCTCTCACACACAAGCGCTCTCACCTCGCTCTCACACACAAGCGCTCTCACCTCGCTCTCACACACAAGCGCTCTCACCTCGCTCTCACACACAAGCGCTCTCGTCTCGCTCTCACACACAAGCGCTCTCACCTCACTCACACACAAGCGCTCTCGTCTCGCTCTCACACACAAGCGCTCTCACCTCGCTCTCACACACAAGCGCTCTCGTCTTGCGCTCACACACAAGCGCTCTCGCCTCGCTCTCACACACAAGTGCTCTCACCTCGCTCTCACACACAAGCGCTCACGTCTCGCTCTGACCACAGGCGCTCTCACCACGCTCTCACACACAAGCGCTCTCACCTCGCTCTCACACACAAGCGCTCTCACCTCGCTCTCACACACAAGCGCTCTCGTCTTGCGCTCACACACAAGCGCTCTCGCCTCGCTCTCACACACAAGTGCTCTCACCTCGCTCTCACACACAAGCGCTCACGTCTCGCTCTCACATACAAGCGCTCGCGTCTTGCTCTCACACACAAGCGCTCACACCTCGCTCTCACTCACAAGCGCTCTCGTCTCGCTCTCACACACAAGCGCTCTCACTACGCTCTCACACACAAGAGCTCTCATCTTGCTCTCACACACAAGCGCTCACCTCGCTCTCACACACAAGCGCTCTCGTCTCGCTCTCACACACAAGCGCTCACCTCGCTCTCACACACAAGCGCTCTCGTCTCGCTCTCACACACAAGCGCTCTCGTCTCGCTCTCACACACAAGCGCTCTCACCTCGCTCTCACACACAAGCGCTCTCGTCTCGCTCTCACTCACAAGCGCTCTCACCTCACTCTCACACACAAGCGCTCTCGTCTCGCTCTCACACACAAGCGCTCTCGTCTTGCGCTCACACACAAGCGCTCTCACCTCGCTCTCACACACAAGTGCTCTCACCTCGCTCTCACACACAAGCGCTCACGTCTCGCGCTCACATACAAGCGCTCGCGTCTTGCTCTCACACACAAGCGCTCTCACCTCGCTCTCACACACAAGCGCTCTCGCCTCGCTCTGACACACAGGCGCTCTCACCACGCTCTCACACACAAGCGCTGACGTCTCGCTCTCACACACAAGCGCTCTCACCTCGCTCTCACAAACAAGTGCTCTCACCTCGCTCTCACACACAAGCGCTCACCTCGCTCTCACACACAAGCGCTCTCGTCTCGCTCTCACACCAGCGCTCTCACCTCGCTCTCACACACAAGCGCTCTCATCTTGCTCTCACACACAAGCGCTCACCTCGCTCTCACACACAAGCGCTCTCACCTCGCTCTCACACACAAGCGCTCTCATCTTGCTCTCACACACAAGCGCTCTCACCTCGCTCTCACACACAAGTGCTCTCACCTCGCTCTCACACACAAGCGCTCACCTCGCTCTCACACACAAGCGCTCTCGTCTCGCTCTCACACCAGCGCTCTCACCTCGCTCTCACACACAAGCGCTCTCATCTTGCTCTCACACACAAGCGCTCACCTCGCTCTCACACACAAGCGCTCTCACCTCGCTCTCACAAACAAGCGCACTCACCTCGCTGTCACACACAAGCGCTCTGACCTCGCTCTCACGCACATGCGCTCTCGTCTCGCTCACACACTGAAGCGCTCTCACCTCGCTCTCACACACAAGCGCTCTCGTCTCGCTCTCACACAAGCGCTCTCCCTCGCTCTCACACACAAGCGCTCTCACCTCGCTCTCACACGCAAGCGCTCTGACCTCGCTCTCACGCACAAGCGCTCTCGTCTCGCTCACACACAGAAGCGCTCTCACCTCGCTCTCACACACAGGCGCTCTGACCTCGCTCTCACGCACAAGCGCTCTCGTCTCGCTCACACACAGAAGCGCCCTCACCTCGCTCTCACACACAGAAGTGCTCTCGTCTCGCTCCCACACACAAGCGCTCTAACCTCGCTCTCACACACAAGCACACTCACCTCGCTCTCACTCACAAGCGCTCTCGCTTCGCTCTCACAGACAAGCGCTCTCACCTCGCTCTCACACACAAGCGCTCTCACCTCGCTCTCACACACAAGCGCTCTCACCTCGCTCTCACACACAAGCGCTCTCGTCTCGCTCTCACACACAAGCGCTCTCACCTCACTCTCACACACAAGCGCTCTCGTCTCGCTCTCACACACAAGCGCTCTCACCTCGCTCTCACACACAAGCGCTCTCGTCTTGCGCTCACACACAAGCGCTCTCGCCTCGCTCTCACACACAAGTGCTCTCACCTCGCTCTCACACACAAGCGCTCACGTCTCGCTCTGACCACAGGCGCTCTCACCACGCTCTCACACACAAGCGCTCTCGTCTCGCTCTCACACACAAGCGCTCTCACCTCGCTCTCACACACAAGCGCTCTCGTCTTGCGCTCACACACAAGCGCTCTCGCCTCGCTCTCACACACAAGTGCTCTCACCTCGCTCTCACACACAAGCGCTCACGTCTCGCTCTCACATACAAGCGCTCGCGTCTTGCTCTCACACACAAGCGCTCACACCTCGCTCTCACTCACAAGCGCTCTCGTCTCGCTCTCACACACAAGCGCTCTCACTACGCTCTCACACACAAGCGCTCTCATCTTGCTCTCACACACAAGCGCTCACCTCGCTCTCACACACAAGCGCTCTCGTCTCGCTCTCACACACAAGCGCTCACCTCGCTCTCACACACAAGCGCTCTCGTCTCGCTCTCACACACAAGCGCTCTCGTCTCGCTCTCACACACAAGCGCTCTCGTCTCGCTCTCACACACAAGCGCTCTCACCTCGCTCTCACACACAAGTGCTCTCACCTCGCTCTCACACACAAGCGCTCACGTCTCGCGCTCACATACAAGCGCTCGCGTCTTGCTCTCACACACAAGCGCTCTCACCTCGCTCTCACACACAAGCGCTCTCGCCTCGCTCTGACACACAGGCGCTCTCGTCTCGCTCTCACACACAAGCGCTGTCGTCTCGCTCTCACACACAAGCGCTCTCACCTCGCTCTCACAAACAAGTGCTCTCACCTCGCTCTCACACACAAGCGCTCACCTCGCTCTCACACACAAGCGCTCTCGTCTCGCTCTCACACCAGCGCTCTCACCTCGCTCTCCCACACAAGCGCTCTCATCTTGCTCTCACACACAAGCGCTCACCTCGCTCTCACACACAAGCGCTCTCACCTCGCTCTCACACACAAGCGCTCTCATCTTGCTCTCACACACAAGCGCTCTCACCTCGCTCTCACACACAAGTGCTCTCACCTCGCTCTCACACACAAGCGCTCACCTCGCTCTCACACACAAGCGCTCTCGTCTCGCTCTCACACCAGCGCTCTCACCTCGCTCTCACACACAAGCGCTCTCATCTTGCTCTCACACACAAGCGCTCACCTCGCTCTCACACACAAGCGCTCTCACCTCGCTCTCACACACAAGCGCTCTCACCTCGCTCTCACAAACAAGCGCACTCACCTCGCTGTCACACACAAGCGCTCTGACCTCGCTCTCACGCACATGCGCTCTCGTCTCGCTCACACACTGAAGCGCTCTCACCTCGCTCTCACACACAAGCGCTCTCGTCTCGCTCTCACACAAGCGCTCTCCCTCGCTCTCACACACAAGCGCTCTCACCTCGCTCTCACACGCAAGCGCTCTGACCTCGCTCTCACGCACAAGCGCTCTCGTCTCGCTCACACACAGAAGCGCTCTCACCTCGCTCTCACACACAAGCGGTCTGACCTCGCTCTCACGCACAAGCGCTGTCACTTCGCTCTCACAGACAAGCGCTCTGACCTCGCTCTCACGCACAAGCGCTCTCGTGTCGCTCACACACAGAAGCGCTCTCACCTCGCTCTCACATACAAGCGCTCTCACCTCGCTCTCACACGCAAGCGCTCTCGTCTCGCTCAGACACAGAAGCGCTCTCACCTCACTCTCACACACAAGCGCTCTCACCTCCCTCTCACACACAAGCGCTCTCACCTCGCTCTCACACACAAGCGCTCTCGTCTTGCTCTCACACACAAGCGCTCTCGTCTCGCTCTCACACACAAGCGCTCTCGTCTCGCTCTCACACACAAGCGCTCTCGTCTCGCTCTCACACACAAGCGCTCTCACCTCGCTCTCACACACAAGCGCTTTCGCCTCGCTCTCACACACAAGCGCTCTCACCTCGCTCTCACACACAAGCGCTCTGACCTCGCTCTCACGCACAAGCGCTCTCGTGTCGCTCACACACAGAAGCGCTCTCACCTCGCTCTCACAGGCAAGCGCTCTCACCTCGCTCTCACACACAAGCGGTCTGACCTCGCTCTCACGCACAAGCGCTGTCACTTCGCTCTCACAGACAAGCGCTCTCGTGTCGCTCACACACACAAGCGCTCTCACCTCGCTCTCACACGCAAGCGCTCTCACCTCGCTCTCACACACAAGCGCTCTCACCTCGCTCTCACACACAAGCGCTCTCGTCTCGCTCACACACACAAGCGCTCTCACCTCGCTCTCACACACAAGCGCTCTCACTTCGCTCTCACAGACAAGCGCTCTCGTGTCGCTCACACACACAAGCGCTCTCACCTCGCTCTCACACGCAAGCGCTCTCACTTCGCTCTCACAGACAAGCGCTCTCGTGTCGCTCACACACACAAGCGCTCTCACCTCGCTCTCACACACAAGCGCTCTCACCTCGCTCTCACACGCAAGCGCTCTCACTTCGCTCTCACAGACAAGCGCTCTCGTGTCGCTCACACACACAAGCGCTCTCACCTCGCTCTCACACGCAAGCGCTCTCGTCTCGCTCACACACAGAAGCGCTCTCGCCTCGCTCTCACACACAAGCGCTCTCACCTCGCTCTCACACACAAGCGCTCTCACCTCGCTCTCACACACAAGCGCTCTCGTCTCGCTCTCACACACAAGCGCTCTCGTCTCGCTCACACACACAAGCGCTCTCACCTCACTCTCACACACAAGCGCTCTCACCTCGCTCTCACACACAAGCGCTCTCGTCTCGCTCTCACACACAAGCGCTCTCGTCTCGCTCTCACACACAATCGCTCTCATCTTACTCTCACACACAAGCGCTCACCTCGCTCTCACACACAAGCGCTCTCACCTCGCTCTCACACACAAGCGCTCTCACCTCGCTCTCACACACAAGCGCTCTCACCTCGCTCTCACACACAAGCGCTCTCACCTCGCTCTCACACACCAGCGCTCTCGTCTCGCTCTCACACACAAGCGCTCTCGTCTCGCTCTCACACACAAGCGCTCTCGCCTCGCTCTCACACACAAGCGCTCTCACCTCGCTCTCACACACAAGCGCTCTCACCTCGCTCTCACACACCAGCGCTCTCGTCTCGCTCTCACACACAAGCGCTCTCGTCTCGCTCTCACACACAAGCGCTCTCGTCTCGCTCTCACACACAAGCGCTCTCGTCTCGCTCTCACACACAAGCGCTCTCATCTCGCTCTCACTCACAAGCGCTCTCGTCTCGCTCTCACACACAAGCGCTCTCGTCTCGCTCTCACACACAAGCGCTCTCATCTCGCTCTCATTCACAAGCGCTCTCGTCTCGCTCTCACTCACAAGCGCTCTCGTCTCGCTCTCACACACAAGCGCTCTCACCTCACTCTCACACACAAGCGCTCTCACCTCGCTCTCACACACAAGCGCTCTCGTCTCGCTCTCACACACAAGCGCTCTCACCTCACTCTCAGACACAAGCGCTCTCACCTCGCTCTCACAGACAAGTGCTCTCACCTCGCTCTCACACACAAGCGCACTCGTCTTGCTCTCACACACAAGCGCTCTTGTCTTGCTCTCACACACAAGCGCTCACGTCTCGCTCTCACACACAAGCGCTCTCACCTCACTCTCACACACAAGCGCTCTCGTCTCGCTCTCATACACAAGCGCTCTCGTCTTGCTCTCACACACAAGCGCTCTTGTCTTGCTCTCACACACAAGCGCTCACGTCTCGCTCTCACACACAAGCGCTCTCACCTCGCTCTCACACACAAGCGCTGTCACCTCGCTCTCACACACAAGCGCTCTCGTCTCGCTCTCTCACACAAGCGCTCTCGTCTCGCTCTCACACACAAGCGCTCACGTCTCGCTCTCACACACAAGCGCTCTCACCTCGCTCTCACACACAAGCGCTGTCACCTCGCTCTCACTCACAAGCGCTCTCGTCTCGCTCTCTCACACAAGCGCTCTCGTCTCGCTCTCTCGCACAAGCGCTCTCAACTCGCTCTCACTCACAAGCGCTCTCACCTCGCTCTCACACACAAGCGCTCTCGTCTCGCTCTCACACAGAAGCGCTCTCGTCTCGCTCTCACACCCAAGCGCTCTCATCTCGCTCTCACACACAAGCGCTCTCGTCTCGCTCTCACACACAAGTGCTCTCGTCTCGCTCTCACACACAAGCGCTCTCGTCTGCTCTCACACACAAGCGCTCATCTCGCTCTCACACACAAGCGCTCTCACCTCGCTCTCACAAACAAGCGCTCTCACCTCGCTGTCACACACAAGCGCTCTGACCTCGCTCTCACGCACAAGCGCTCTCGTCTCGCTCACACACAGAAGCGCTCTCACCTCGCTCTCACACACAAGCGCTCGCGTCTTGCTCTCACACACAAGCGCTCTCGCCTCGCTCTCACACACAAGCGCTCTCACCTCGCTCTCACACACAAGCGCTCTGACCTCGCTCTCACGCACAAGCGCTCGCGTCTCGCTCACACACAGAAGCGCTCTCACCTCGCTCTCACACACAGAAGTGCTCTCGTCTCGCTCTCACACACAAGCGCTCTAACCTCGCTCTCACACACAAGCACACTCACCTCGCTCTCACTCACAAGCGCTCTCGCTTCGCTCTCACACACAAGCGCTCTCACCTCGCTCTCACACACAAGCGCTCTCACCTCGCTCTCACACACAAGCGCTCTCGTCTCGCTCTCACACACAAGCGCTCTCACCTCGCTCTCACACACAAGCGCTCTCGTCGTGCGCTCACACACAAGCGCTCTCGCCTCGCTCTCACACACAAGTGCTCTCACCTCGCTCTCACACACAAGCGCTCACGTCTCGCTCTCACATACAAGCGCTCGCGTCTTGCTCTCACACACAAGCGCTCTCACCTCGCTCTCACACACAAGCGCTCTCGCCTCGCTCTGACACACAGGCGCTCTCACCACGCTCTCACACACAAGCGCTGTCGTCTCGCTCTCACACACAAGCGCTCTCACCTCGCTCTCACACACAAGTGCTCTCACCTCGCTCTCACACACAAGCGCTCACGTCTCGCTCTCACATACAAGCGCTCGCGTCTTGCTCTCACACACAAGCGCTCACACCTCGCTCTCACTCACAAGCGCTCTCGTCTCGCTCTCACACACAAGCGCTCTCACCACGCTCTCACACACAAGCGCTCTCATCTTGCTCTCACACACAAGCGCTCACCTCGCTCTCACACACAAGCGCTCTCGTCTCGCTCTCACACACAAGCGCTCACCTCGCTCTCACACACAAGCGCTCTCGTCTCGCTCTCACACACAAGCGCTCACCTCGCTCTCACACACAAGCGCTCTCGTCTCGCTCTCACACACAAGCGCTCTCGTCTCGCTCTCACACACAAGCGCTCTCATCTTGCTCTCACACACAAGCGCTCACCTCGCTCTCACACACAAGCGCTCTCGTCTCGCTCTCACACAAGCGCTCTCACCTCGCTCTCACAAACAAGCGCACTCACCTCGCTGTCACACACAAGCGCTCTGACCTCGCTCTCACGCACATGCGCTCTCGTCTCGCTCACACACTGAAGCGCTCTCACCTCGCTCTCACACACAAGCGCTCTCATCTCGCTCTCACACACAAGCGCTCGCGTCTCGCTCTCACACACAAGCGCTCTCCCTCGCTCTCACACACAAGCGCTCTCACCTCGCTCTCACACGCAAGCGCTCTGACCTCGCTCTCACGCACAAGCGCTCTCGTCTCGCTCACACACAGAAGCGCTCTCACCTCGCTCTCACACACAAGCGGTCTGACCTCGCTCTCACGCACAAGCGCTGTCACTTCGCTCTCACAGACAAGCGCTCTCGTGTCGCTCACACACAGAAGCGCGCTCACCTCGCTCTCACAGGCAAGCGCTCTCACCTCGCTCTCACACGCAAGCGGTCTGACCTCGCTCTCACGCACAAGCGCTCTCACCTCGCTCTCACAGACAAGCGCTCTCGTGTCGCTCACACACAGAAGCGCTCTCACCTCGCTCTCACACACAAGCGCTCTCACCTCGCTCTCACACACCAGCGCTCTCGTCTCGCTCTCACACACAAGCGCTCTCACCTCGCTCTCACACACAAGCGCTCGCGTCTCACTCTCACACACAAGCGCTCTCGTCTCGCTCTCACACAGAAGCGCTCTCGTCTCGCTCTCACACACAAGCGCTCTCACCTCGCTCTCACACACAAGCGCTCTCACCTCGCTCTCACACACAAGCGCTCTCACCTCGCTCTCACACGCAAGCGCTCTCGTCTCGCTCTCACACACCAGCGCTCTCGTCTCGCTGCAACACACAAGCGCTCTCATCTTGCTCTCACACACAAGCGCTCACCTCGCTCTCACACACAAGCGCTCTCACACCTCGCGCTCACACACAGAAGCGCTCTCGCCTCGCTCTCACACACAAGCGCTCTCACCTCGCTCTCACACACAAGCGCTCTCACCTCGCTCTCACACACAAGCGCTCTCGTCTCGCTCTCACACACAAGCGCTCTCATCTTGCTCTCACACACAAGCGCTCACCTTGCTCTCACACACAAGCGCTCTCGTCTCGCTCTCACACAAGTGCTCTCACCTCGCTCTCACAAACAAGCGCTCTCACCTCGCTGTCACACACAAGCGCTCTGACCTCGCTCTCACGCACAAGCGCTCTCGTCTCGCTCACACACTGAAGCGCTCTCACCTCGCTCTCACACACAAGCGCACTCATCTCGCTCTCACACACAAGCACTCGCGTCTCGCTCTCACACACAAGCGCTTTCGCCTCGCTCTCACACACAAGCGCTCTCACCTCGCTCTCACACACAAGCGCTCTGACCTCGCTCTCACGCACAAGCGCTCTCGTGTCGCTCACACACAGAAGCACTCTCGTCTCGCTCACACACAGAAGCGCTCTCACCTCGCTCTCATACACAAGCGGTCTGACCTCGCTCTCACGCACAAGCGCTGTCACTTCGCTCTCACAGACAAGCGCTCTCGTGTCGCTCACACACAGAAGCGCTCTCACCTCGCTCTCACAGGCAAGCGCTCTCACCACGCTCTCACACACAAGCGCTCTCATCTTGCTCTCACACACAAGCGCTCACCTCGCTCTCACACACAAGCGCTCTCGTCTCGCTCTCACACACAAGCGCTCACCTCGCTCTCACACACAAGCGCTCTCGTCTCGCTCTCACACACAAGCGCTCACCTCGCTCTCACACACAAGCGCTCTCGTCTCGCTCTCACACACAAGCGCTCTCGTCTCGCTCTCACACACAAGCGCTCTCATCTTGCTCTCACACACAAGCGCTCACCTCGCTCTCACACACAAGCGCTCTCGTCTCGCTCTCACACAAGCGCTCTCACCTCGCTCTCACAAACAAGCGCTCCCACCTCGCTGTCACACACAAGCGCTCTGACCTCGCTCTCACGCACATGCGCTCTCGTCTCGCTCACACACTGAAGCGCTCTCACCTCGCTCTCACACACAAGCGCTCTCCCTCGCTCTCACACACAAGCGCTCTCACCTCGCTCTCACACGCAAGCGCTCTGACCTCGCTCTCACGCACAAGCGCTCTCGTCTCGCTCACACACAGAAGCGCTCTCACCTCGCTCTCACACACAAGCGGTCTGACCTCGCTCTCACGCACAAGCGCTGTCACTTCGCTCTCACAGACAAGCGCTCTCGTGTCGCTCACACACAGAAGCGCTCTCACCTCGCTCTCACAGGCAAGCGCTCTCACCTCGCTCTCACACGCAAGCGGTCGGACCTCGCTCTCACGCACAAGCGCTCTCACCTCGCTCTCACAGACAAGCGCTCTCGTGTCGCTCACACACAGAAGCGCTCTCACCTCGCTCTCACACACAAGCGCTCTCACCTCGCTCTCACACACAAGCGCTCGCGTCTCACTCTCACACACAAGCGCTCTCGTCTCGCTCTCACACAGAAGCGCTCTTGTCTCGCTCTCACACACAAGCGCTCTCACCTCGCTCTCACACACAAGCGCTCTCACCTCGCTCTCACACACAAGCGCTCTCACCTCGCTCTCACACGCAAGCGCTCTCGTCTCGCTCTCACACACCAGCGCTCTCGTCTCGCTCTCACACACAAGCGCTCTCATCTTGCTCTCAGACACAAGCGCTCACCTCGCTCTCACACACAAGCGCTCTCACACCTCGCGCTCACACACAGAAGCGCTCTCGCCTCGCTCTCACACACAAGCGCTCTCACCTCGCTCTCACACACAAGCGCTCTCACCTCGCTCTCACACACAAGCGCTCTCGTCTCGCTCTCACACACAAGCGCTCTCATCTTGCTCTCACACACAAGCGCTCTGACCTCGCTCTCACGCACAAGCGCTCTCGTCTCGCTCACACACAGAAGCGCTCTCACCTCGCTCTCACACACAAGCGGTCTGACCTCGCTCTCACGCACAAGCGCTGTCACTTCGCTCTCACAGACAAGCGCTCTCGTGTCGCTCACACACAGAAGCGCTCTCACCTCGCTCTCACAGGCAAGCGCTCTCACCTCGCTCTCACACGCAAGCGGTCGGACCTCGCTCTCACGCACAAGCGCTCTCACCTCGCTCTCACAGACAAGCGCTCTCGTGTCGCTCACACACAGAAGCGCTCTCACCTCGCTCTCACACACAAGCGCTCTCACCTCGCTCTCACACACAAGCGCTCGCGTCTCACTCTCACACACAAGCGCTCTCGTCTCGCTCTCACACAGAAGCGCTCTTGTCTCGCTCTCACACACAAGCGCTCTCACCTCGCTCTCACACACAAGCGCTCTCACCTCGCTCTCACACACAAGCGCTCTCACCTCGCTCTCACACGCAAGCGCTCTCGTCTCGCTCTCACACACCAGCGCTCTCGTCTCGCTCTCACACACAAGCGCTCTCATCTTGCTCTCACACAAGCGCTCACCTCGCTCTCACACACAAGCGCTCTCACACCTCGCGCTCACACACAGAAGCGCTCTCGCCTCGCTCTCACACACAAGCGCTCTCACCTCGCTCTCACACACAAGCGCTCTCACCTCGCTCTCACACACAAGCGCTCTCGTCTCGCTCTCACACACAAGCGCTCTCATCTTGCTCTCACACACAAGCGCTCACCTTGCTCTCACACACAAGCGCTCTCGTCTCGCTCTCACACAAGCGCTCTCACCTCGCTCTCACAAACAAGCGCTCTCACCTCGCTCTCACACGCAAGCGGTCGGACCTCGCTCTCACGCACAAGCGCTCTCACCTCGCTCTCACAGACAAGCGCTCTCGTGTCGCTCACACACAGAAGCGCTCTCACCTCGCTCTCACACACAAGCGCTCTCACCTCGCTCTCACACACAAGCGCTCGCGTCTCACTCTCACACACAAGCGCTCTCGTCTCGCTCTCACACAGAAGCGCTCTTGTCTCGCTCTCACACACAAGCGCTCTCACCTCGCTCTCACACACAAGCGCTCTCACCTCGCTCTCACACACAAGCGCTCTCACCTCGCTCTCACACGCAAGCGCTCTCGTCTCGCTCTCACACACCAGCGCTCTCGTCTCGCTCTCACACACAAGCGCTCTCATCTTGCTCTCAGACACAAGCGCTCACCTCGCTCTCACACACAAGCGCTCTCACACCTCGCGCTCACACACAGAAGCGCTCTCGCCTCGCTCTCACACACAAGCGCTCTCGTCTCGCTCTCACACACAAGCGCTCTCATCTTGCTCTCACACACAAGCGCTCACCTTGCTCTCACACACAAGCGCTCTCGTCTCGCTCTCACACAAGCGCTCTCACCTCGCTCTCACAAACAAGCGCTCTCACCTCGCTGTCACACACAAGCGCTCTGACCTCGCTCTCACGCACAAGCGCTCTCGTCTCGCTCACACACTGAAGCGCTCTCACCTCGCTCTCACACACAAGCGCTCTCATCTCGCTCTCACACACAAGCACTCGCGTCTCGCTCTCACACACAAGCGCTTTCGCCTCGCTCTCACACACAAGCGCTCTCACCTCGCTCTCACACACAAGCGCTCTGACCTCGCTCTCACGCACAAGCGCTCTCGTCTCGCTCACACACAGAAGCGCTCTCGTCTCGCTCACACACAGAAGCGCTCTCACCTCGCTCTCACACACAAGCGGTCTGACCTCGCTCTCACGCACAAGCGCTGTCACTTCGCTCTCACAGACAAGCGCTCTCGTGTCGCTCACACACAGAAGCGCTCTCACCTCGCTCTCACAGGCAAGCGCTCTCACCTCGCTCTCACACGCAAGCGCTCTCGTCTCGCTCACACACAGAAGCGCTCTCGCCTCGCTCTCACACACAAGCGCTCTCACCTCGCTCTCACACACAAGCGCTCTCACCTCGCTCTCACACGCAAGCGCTCTCGTCTCGCTCACACACAGAAGCGCTCTCGCCTCGCTCTCACACACAAGCGCTCTCACCTCGCTCTCACACACAAGCGCTCTCGTCTCGCTCTCACACACAAGCGCTCTCGTCTCGCTCTCACACACAAGCGCTCTCACCTCACTCTCACACACAAGCGCTCTCACCTCGCTCTCACACACAAGCGCTCTCACCTCGCTCTCACACACAAGCGCTCTCACCTCGCTCTCACACACAAGCGCTCTCGTCTCGCTCTCACACACCAGCGCTCTCGTCTCGCTCTCACACACAAGCGCTCTCGTCTCGCTCTCACACACAAGCGCTCTCGCCTCGCTCTTACACACAAGCGCTCTCACCTCGCTCTCACACACAAGCGCTCTCACCTCGCTCTCACACACCAGCGCTCTCGTCTCGCTCTCACACACAAGCGCTCTCGTCTCGCTCTCACACGCAAGCGCTCTCATCTCGCTCTCACACACAAGCGCTCTCACCTCGCTCTCACACACAAGCGCTCTCGTCTCGCTCTCACACACAAGCGCTCTCGTCTCGCTCTCACACACAAGCGCTCTCACCTCGCTCTCACACACAAGCGCTCTCACCTCGCTCTCACACACCAGCGCTCTCGTCTCGTTCTCACACACAAGCGCTCTCGTCTCGCTCTCACACACAAGCGCTCTCGTCTTGCTCTCACACACAAGCGCTCTCGTCTCGCTCTCACACACAAGCGCTCACGTCTCGCTCTCACACACAAGCGCTCTCACCTCGCTCTCACACACAAGCGCTGTCACCTCGCTCTCACTCACAAGCGCTCTCGTCTCGCTCTCTCACACAAGCGCTCTCGTCTCGCTCTCTCGCACAAGCGCTCTCAACTCGCTCTCACTCACAAGCGCTCTCACCTCGCTCTCACACACAAGCGCTCTCGTCTCGCTCTCACACACAAGCGCTCTCGTCTCGCTCTCACACCCAAGCGCTCTCGTCTCGCTCTCACACACAAGCGCTCTCGTCTCGCTCTCACACACAAGTGCTCTCGTCTCGCTCTCACACACAAGCGCTCTCGTCTGCTCTCACACACAAGCGCTCATCTCGCTCTCACACACAAGCGCTCTCACCTCGCTCTCACAAACAAGCGCTCTCACCTCGCTGTCACACACAAGCGCTCTGACCTCGCTCTCACGCACAAGCGCTCTCGTCTCGCTCACACACAGAAGCGCTCTCACCTCGCTCTCACACACAAGCGCTCGCGTCTCGCTCTCACACACAAGCGCTCTCGCCTCGCTCTCACACACAAGCGCTCTCACCTCGCACTCACACACAAGCGCTCTGACCTCGCTCTCACGCACAAGCGCTCGCGTCTCGCTCACACACAGAAGCGCTCTCACCTCGCTCTCACACACAGAAGTGCTCTCGTCTCGCTCTCACACACAAGCGCTCTAACCTCGCTCTCACACACAAGCACACTCACCTCGCTCTCACTCACAAGCGCTCTCGCTTCGCTCTCACACACAAGCGCTCTCACCTCGCTCTCACACACAAGCGCTCTCACCTCGCTCTCACACACAAGCGCTCTCGTCTCGCTCTCACACACAAGCGCTCTCACCTCGCTCTCACACACAAGCGCTCTCGTCTTGCGCTCACACACAAGCGCTCTCGCCTCGCTCGCACACACAAGTGCTCTCACCTCGCTCTCACACACAAGCGCTCACGTCTCGCTCTCACATACAAGCGCTCACGTCTTGCTCTCACACACAAGCGCTCTCACCTCGCTCTCACACACAAGCGCTCTCGCCTCGCTCTGACACACAGGCGCTCTCACCACGCTCTCACACACAAGCGCTGTCGTCTCGCTCTCACACACAAGCGCTCTCACCTCACTCTCACACACAAGTGCTCTCACCTCGCTCTCACACACAAGCGCTCACGTCTCGCTCTCACACACAAGCGCTCTCACCACGCTCTCACACACAAGCGCTCTCATCTTGCTCTCACACACAAGCGCTCACCTCGCTCTCACACACAAGCGCTCTCGTCTCGCTCTCACACACAAGCGCTCACCTCGCTCTCACACACAAGCGCTCTCGTCTCGCTCTCACACACAAGCGCTCACCTCGCTCTCACACACAAGCGCTCTCGTCTCGCTCTCACACACAAGCGCTCTCGTCTCGCTCTCACACACAAGCGCTCTCATCTTGCTCTCACACACAAGCGCTCACCTCGCTCTCACACACAAGCGCTCTCGTCTCGCTCTCACACAAGCGCTCTCACCTCGCTCTCACAAACAAGCGCTCTCACCTCGCTGTCACACACAAGCGCTCTGACCTCGCTCTCACGCACATGCGCTCTCGTCTCGCTCACACACTGAAGCGCTCTCACCTCGCTCTCACACACAAGCGCTCTCATCTCGCTCTCACACACAAGGGCTCGCGTCTCGCTCTCACACACAAGCGCTCTCCCTCGCTCTCACACACAAGCGCTCTCACCTCGCTCTCACACGCAAGCGCTCTGACCTCGCTCTCACGCACAAGCGCTCTCGTCTCGCTCACACACAGAAGCGCTCTCACCTCGCTCTCACACACAAGCGGTCTGACCTCGCTCTCACGCACAAGCGCTGTCACTTCGCTCTCACAGACAAGCGCTCTCGTGTCGCTCACACACAGAAGCGCTCTCACCTCGCTCTCACAGGCAAGCGCTCTCACCTCGCTCTCACACGCAAGCGCTCTCGTCTCGCTCACACACAGAAGCGCTCTCGCCTCGCTCTCACACACAAGCGCTCTCACCTCGCTCTCACACACAAGCGCTCTCACCTCGCTCTCACACACCAGCGCTCTCGTCTCGCTCTCACACACAAGCGCTCTCGTCTCGCTCTCACACACAAGCGCTCTCGTCTCGCTCTCACACACAAGCGCCCTCACCTCGCTCTCACTCACAAGCGCTCTCGTCTCGCTCTCACACACAAGCGCTCTCGTCTCGCTCTCACTCACAAGCGCTCTCGTCTCGCTCTCACACACAAGCGCTCTCACCTCGCTCTCACTCACAAGCGCTCTCGTCTCGCTCTCACACACAAGCGCTCTCGTCTCGCTCTCACTCACAAGCGCTCTCGTCTCGCTCTCACACACAAGCGCTCTCACCTCACTCTCACACACAAGCGCTCTGACCTCGCTCTCACACACAAGCGCTCTCGTCTCGCTCTCACACACAAGCGCTCTCACCTCACTCTCAGACACAAGCGCTCTCACCTCGCTCTCACAGACAAGCGCTCTCGTCTCGCTCTCACACACAAGCGCTCTCACCTCACTCTCAGACACAAGCGCTCTCACCTCGCTCTCACACACAAGCGCTCTTGTCTTGCTCTCACACACAAGCGCTCACGTCTCGCTCTCACACACAAGCGCTCTCACCTCGCTCTCACACACAAGCGCTATCACCTCGCTCTCACACACAAGTGCTGTCACCTCGCTCTCACTCACAAGCGCTCTCGTCTCGCTCTCTCACACAAGCGCTCTCGTCTCGCTCTCTCGCACAAGCGCTCTCAACTCGCTCTCACTCACAAGCGCTCTCACCTCGCTCTCACACACAAGCGCTATCACCTCGCTCTCACACACAAGCGCTGTCACCTCGCTCTCACTCACAAGCGCTCTCGTCTCGCTCTCTCACACAAGCGCTCTCGTCTCGCTCTCTCGCACAAGCGCTCTCAACTCGCTCTCACTCACAAGCGCTCTCACCTCGCTCTCACACACAAGCGCTCTCGTCTCGCTCTCACACACAAGCGCTCTCGTCTCGCTCTCACACCCAAGCGCTCTCGTCTCGCTCTCACACACAAGCGCTCTCGTCTCGCTCTCACACACAAGTGCTCTCGTCTCGCTCTCACACACAAGCGCTCTCGTCTGCTCTCACACACAAGCGCTCATCTCGCTCTCACACACAAGCGCTCTCACCTCGCTCTCACAAACAAGCACTCTCACCTCGCTGTCACACACAAGCGCTCTGACCTCGCTCTCACACACAAGCGCTCTCGTCCCGCTCTCACACACAAGCGCTCTCGTCTCGCTCTCACACACAAGCGCTCTCATCTTGCTCTCACACACAAGCGCTCACCTCGCTCTCACACACAAGCGCTCTCGTCTCGCTCTCACACAAGCGCTCTCACCTCGCTCTCACAAACAAGCGCACTCACCTCGCTGTCACACACAAGCGCTCTGACCTCGCTCTCACGCACATGCGCTCTCGTCACGCTCACACACTGAAGCGCTCTCACCTCGCTCTCACACACAAGCGCTCTCATCTCGCTCTCACACACAAGCGCTCGCGTCTCGCTCTCACACACAAGCGCTCTCCCTCGCTCTCACACACAAGCGCTCTCACCTCGCTCTCACACGCAAGCGCTCTGACCTCGCTCTCACGCACAAGCGCTCTCGTCTCGCTCACACACAGAAGCGCTCTCACCTCGCTCTCACACACAAGCGGTCTGACCTCGCTCTCACGCACAAGCGCTGTCACTTCGCTCTCACAGACAAGCGCTCTCGTGTCGCTCACACACAGAAGCGCTCTCACCTCGCTCTCACAGGCAAGCGCTCTCACCTCGCTCTCACACGCAAGCGGTCTGACCTCGCTCTCACGCACAAGCGCTCTCACCTCGCTCTCACAGACAAGCGCTCTCGTGTCGCTCACACACAGAAGCGCTCTCACCTCGCTCTCACACACAAGCGCTCTCACCTCGCTCTCACACACCAGCGCTCTCGTCTCGCTCTCACACACAAGCGCTCTCACCTCGCTCTCACACACAAGCGCTCGCGTCTCACTCTCACACACAAGCGCTCTCGTCTCGCTCTCACACACAAGCGCTCTCACCTCGCTCTCACACACAAGCGCTCTCACCTCGCTCTCACACACAAGCGCTCTCACCTCGCTCTCACACGCAAGCGCTCTCGTCTCGCTCTCACACACCAGCGCTCTCGTCTCGCTCTCACACACAAGCGCTCTCATCTTGCTCTCACACACAAGCGCTCACCTCGCTCTCACACACAAGCGCTCTCACACCTCGCGCTCACACACAGAAGCGCTCTCGCCTCGCTCTCACACACAAGCGCTCTCACCTCGCTCTCACACACAAGCGCTCTCACCTCGCTCTCACACACAAGCGCTCTCGTCTCGCTCTCACACAAGCGCTCTCACCTCGCTCTCACAAACAAGCGCTCTCACCTCGCTGTCACACACAAGCGCTCTGACCTCGCTCTCACGCACAAGCGCTCTCGTCTCGCTCACACACTGAAGCGCTCTCACCTCGCTCTCACACACAAGCGCACTCATCTCGCTCTCACACACAAGCACTCGCGTCTCGCTCTCACACACAAGCGCTTTCGCCTCGCTCTCACACACAAGCGCTCTCACCTCGCTCTCACACACAAGCGCTCTGACCTCGCTCTCACGCACAAGCGCTCTCGTCTCGCTCACACACAGAAGCGCTCTCGTCTCGCTCACACACAGAAGCGCTCTCACCTCGCTCTCACACACAAGCGGTCTGACCTCGCTCTCACGCACAAGCGCTGTCACTTCGCTCTCACAGACAAGCGCTCTCGTGTCGCTCACACACAGAAGCGCTCTCACCTCGCTCTCACAGGCAAGCGCTCTCACCTCGCTCTCACAGGCAAGCGCTCTCACCACGCTCTCACACACAAGCGCTCTCATCTTGCTCTCACACACAAGCGCTCACCTCGCTCTCACACACAAGCGCTCTCGTCTCGCTCTCACACACAAGCGCTCACCTCGCTCTCACACACAAGCGCTCTCGTCTCGCTCTCACACACAAGCGCTCACCTCGCTCTCACACACAAGCGCTCTCGTCTCGCTCTCACACACAAGCGCTCTCGTCTCGCTCTCACACACAAGCGCTCTCATCTTGCTCTCACACACAAGCGCTCACCTCGCTCTCACACACAAGCGCTCTCGTCTCGCTCTCACACAAGCGCTCTCACCTCGCTCTCACAAACAAGCGCTCTCACCTCGCTGTCACACACAAGCGCTCTGACCTCGCTCTCACGCACATGCGCTCTCGTCTCGCTCACACACTGAAGCGCTCTCACCTCGCTCTCACACACAAGCGCTCTCCCTCGCTCTCACACACAAGCGCTCTCACCTCGCTCTCACACGCAAGCGCTCTGACCTCGCTCTCACGCACAAGCGCTCTCGTCTCGCTCACACACAGAAGCGCTCTCACCTCGCTCTCACACACAAGCGGTCTGACCTCGCTCTCACGCACAAGCGCTGTCACTTCGCTCTCACAGACAAGCGCTCTCGTGTCGCTCACACACAGAAGCGCTCTCACCTCGCTCTCACAGGCAAGCGCTCTCACCTCGCTCTCACACGCAAGCGGTCGGACCTCGCTCTCACGCACAAGCGCTCTCACCTCGCTCTCACAGACAAGCGCTCTCGTGTCGCTCACACACAGAAGCGCTCTCACCTCGCTCTCACACACAAGCGCTCTCACCTCGCTCTCACACACCAGCGCTCTCGTCTCGCTCTCACACACAAGCGCTCTCACCTCGCTCTCACACACAAGCGCTCGCGTCTCACTCTCACACACAAGCGCTCTCGTCTCGCTCTCACACAGAAGCGCTCTTGTCTCGCTCTCACACACAAGCGCTCTCACCTCGCTCTCACACACAAGCGCTCTCACCTCGCTCTCACACACAAGCGCTCTCACCTCGCTCTCACACGCAAGCGCTCTCGTCTCGCTCTCACACACCAGCGCTCTCGTCTCGCTCTCACACACAAGCGCTCTCATCTTGCTCTCAGACACAAGCGCTCACCTCGCTCTCACACACAAGCGCTCTCACACCTCGCGCTCACACACAGAAGCGCTCTCGCCTCGCTCTCACACACAAGCGCTCTCACCTCGCTCTCACACACAAGCGCTCTCACCTCGCTCTCACACACAAGCGCTCTCGTCTCGCTCTCACACACAAGCGCTCTCATCTTGCTCTCACACACAAGCGCTCACCTTGCTCTCACACACAAGCGCTCTCGTCTCGCTCTCACACAAGCGCTCTCACCTCGCTCTCACAAACAAGCGCTCTCACCTCGCTGTCACACACAAGCGCTCTGACCTCGCTCTCACGCACAAGCGCTCTCGTCTCGCTCACACACTGAAGCGCTCTCACCTCGCTCTCACACACAAGCGCTCTCATCTCGCTCTCACACACAAGCACTCGCGTCTCGCTCTCACACACAAGCGCTTTCGCCTCGCTCTCACACACAAGCGCTCTCACCTCGCTCTCACACACAAGCGCTCTGACCTCGCTCTCACGCACAAGCGCTCTCGTCTCGCTCACACACAGAAGCGCTCTCGTCTCGCTCACACACAGAAGCGCTCTCATCTCGCTCTCACACACAAGCGGTCTGACCTCGCTCTCACGCACAAGCGCTGTCACTTCGCTCTCACAGACAAGCGCTCTCGTGTCGCTCACACACAGAAGCGCTCTCACCTCGCTCTCACAGGCAAGCGCTCTCACCTCGCACTCACACGCAAGCGCTCTCGTCTCGCTCACACACAGAAGCGCTCTCGCCTCGCTCTCACACACAAGCGCTCTCACCTCGCTCTCACACACAAGCGCTCTCACCTCGCTCTCACACGCAAGCGCTCTCGTCTCGCTCACACACAGAAGCGCTCTCGCCTCGCTCTCACACACAAGCGCTCTCACCTCGCTCTCACACACAAGCGCTCTCGTCTCGCTCTCACACACAAGCGCTCTCGTCTCGCTCTCACACACAAGCGCTCTCACCTCACTCTAAACACACAAGCGCTCTCACCTCGCTCTCACACACAAGCGCTCTCGTCTCGCTCTCACACACAAGCGCTCTCGTCTCGCTCTCACACACAATCGCTCTCATCTTACTCTCACACACAAGCGCTCACCTCGCTCTCACACACAAGCGCTCTCACCTCGCTCTCACACACAAGCGCTCTCACCTCGCTCTCACACACAAGCGCTCTCACCTCGCTCTCACACACAAGCGCTCTCACCTCGCTCTCACACACAAGCGCTCTCGTCTCGCTCTCACACACCAGCGCTCTCGTCTCGCTCTCACACACAAGCGCTCTCGTCTCGCTCTCACACACAAGCGCTCTCGCCTCGCTCTCACACACAAGCGCTCTCACCTCGCTCTCACACACAAGCGCTCTCACCTCGCTCTCACACACCAGCGCTCTCGTCTCGCTCTCACACACAAGCGCTCTCGTCTCGCTCTCACACACAAGCGCTCTCATCTCGCTCTCACACACAAGCGCTCTCACCTCGCTCTCACACACAAGCGCTCTCGTCTCGCTCTCACACACAAGCGCTCTCGTCTCGCTCTCACACACAAGCGCTCTCACCTCGCTCTCACACACAAGCGCTCTCACCTCGCTCTCACACACCAGCGCTCTCGTCTCGTTCTCACACACAAGCGCTCTCGTCTCGCTCTCACACACAAGCGCTCTCGTCTTGCTCTCACACACAAGCGCTCTCGTCTCGCTCTCACACACAAGCGCTCACGTCTCGCTCTCACACACAAGCGCTGTCACCTCGCTCTCACTCACAAGCGCTCTCGTCTCGCTCTCTCACACAAGCGCTCTCGTCTCGCTCTCTCGCACAAGCGCTCTCAACTCGCTCTCACTCACAAGCGCTCTCACCTCGCTCTCACACACAAGCGCTCTCGTCTCGCTCTCACACACAAGCGCTCTCGTCTCGCTCTCACACCCAAGCGCTCTCGTCTCGCTCTCACACACAAGCGCTCTCGTCTCGCTCTCACACACAAGTGCTCTCGTCTCGCTCTCACACACAAGCGCTCTCGTCTGCTCTCACACACAAGCGCTCATCTCGCTCTCACACACAAGCGCTCTCACCTCGCTCTCACAAACAAGCGCTCTCACCTCGCTGTCACACACAAGCGCTCTGACCTCGCTCTCACGCACAAGCGCTCTCGTCTCGCTCACACACAGAAGCGCTCTCACCTCGCTCTCACACACAAGCGCTCGCGTCTCGCTCTCACACACAAGCGCTCTCGCCTCGCTCTCACACACAAGCGCTCTCACCTCGCACTCACACACAAGCGCTCTGACCTCGCTCTCACGCACAAGCGCTCGCGTCTCGCTCACACACAGAAGCGCTCTCACCTCGCTCTCACACACAGAAGTGCTCTCGTCTCGCTCTCACACACAAGCGCTCTAACCTCGCTCTCACACACAAGCACACTCACCTCGCTCTCACTCACAAGCGCTCTCGCTTCGCTCTCACACACAAGCGCTCTCACCTCGCTCTCACACACAAGCGCTCTCACCTCGCTCTCACACACAAGCGCTCTCGTCTCGCTCTCACACACAAGCGCTCTCACCTCGCTCTCACACACAAGCGCTCTCGTCTTGCGCTCACACACAAGCGCTCTCGCCTCGCTCTCACACACAAGTGCTCTCACCTCGCTCTCACACACAAGCGCTCACGTCTCGCTCTCACATACAAGCGCTCACGTCTTGCTCTCACACACAAGCGCTCTCACCTCGCTCTCACACACAAGCGCTCTCGCCTCGCTCTGACACACAGGCGCTCTCACCACGCTCTCACACACAAGCGCTGTCGTCTCGCTCTCACACACAAGCGCTCTCACCTCACTCACAAGTGCTCTCACCTCGCTCTCACACACAAGCGCTCACGTCTCGCTCTCACATACAAGCGCTCGCGTCTTGCTCTCACACACAAGCGCTCACACCTCGCTCTCACTCACAAGCGCTCTCGTCTCGCTCTCACACACAAGCGCTCTCACCACGCTCTCACACACAAGCGCTCTCATCTTGCTCTCACACACAAGCGCTCACCTCGCTCTCACACACAAGCGCTCTCGTCTCGCTCTCACACACAAGCGCTCACCTCGCTCTCACACACAAGCGCTCTCGTCTCGCTCTCACACACAAGCGCTCACCTCGCTCTCACACACAAGCGCTCTCGTCTCGCTCTCACACACAAGCGCTCTCGTCTCGCTCTCACACACAAGCGCTCTCATCTTGCTCTCACACACAAGCGCTCACCTCGCTCTCACACACAAGCGCTCTCGTCTCGCTCTCACACAAGCGCTCTCACCTCGCTCTCACAAACAAGCGCTCTCACCTCGCTGTCACACACAAGCGCTCTGACCTCGCTCTCACGCACATGCGCTCTCGTCTCGCTCACACACTGAAGCGCTCTCACCTCGCTCTCACACACAAGCGCTCTCATCTCGCTCTCACACACAAGCGCTCGCGTCTCGCTCTCACACACAAGCGCTCTCCCTCGCTCTCACACACAAGCGCTCTCACCTCGCTCTCACACGCAAGCGCTCTGACCTCGCTCTCACGCACAAGCGCTCTCGTCTCGCTCACACACAGAAGCGCTCTCACCTCGCTCTCACACACAAGCGGTCTGACCTCGCTCTCACACACAAGCGCTCTCCCTCGCTCTCACACACAAGCGCTCTCACCTCGCTCTCACACGCAAGCGCTCTGACCTCGCTCTCACGCACAAGCGCTCTCGTGTCGCTCACACACAGAAGCGCTCTCACCTCGCTCTCACAGGCAAGCGCTCTCACCTCGCTCTCACACGCAAGCGCTCTCGTCTCGCTCACACACAGAAGCGCTCTCGCCTCGCTCTCACACACAAGCGCTCTCACCTCGCTCTCACACACAAGCGCTCTCACCTCGCTCTCACACACCAGCGCTCTCGTCTCGCTCTCACACACAAGCGCTCTCGTCTCGCTCTCACACACAAGCGCTCTCGTCTCGTTCTCACACACAAGCGCCCTCACCTGGCTCTCACTCACAAGCGCTCTCGTCTCGCTCTCACACACAAGCGCTCTCGTCTCGCTCTCACTCACAAGCGCTCTCGTCTCGCTCTCACACACAAGCGCTCTCACCTCGCTCTCACTCACAAGCGCTCTCGTCTCGCTCTCACACACAAGCGCTCTCGTCTCGCTCTCACTCACAAGCGCTCTCGTCTCGCTCTCACACACAAGCGCTCTCACCTCACTCTCACACACAAGCGCTCTGACCTCGCTCTCACACACAAGCGCTCTCGTCTCGCTCTCACACACAAGCGCTCTCACCTCACTCTCAGACACAAGCGCTCTCACCTCGCTCTCACAGACAAGCGCTCTCGTCTCGCTCTCACACACAAGCGCTTTCACCTCACTCTCAGACACAAGCGCTCTCACCTCGCTCTCACACACAAGCGCTCTTGTCTTGCTCTCACACACAAGCGCTCACGTCTCGCTCTCACACACAAGCGCTCTCACCTCACTCTCACACACAAGCGCTATCACCTCGCTCTCACACACAAGCGCTGTCACCTCGCTCTCACTCACAAGCGCTCTCGTCTCGCTCTCTCACACAAGCGCTCTTGTCTCGCTCTCTCGCACAAGCGCTCTCAACTCGCTCTCACTCACAAGCGCTCTCACCTCGCTCTCACACACAAGCGCTCTCGTCTCGCTCTCACACACAAGCGCTCTCGTCTCGCTCTCACACCCAAGCGCTCTCGTCTCGCTCTCACACACAAGCGCTCTCGTCTCGCTCTCACACACAAGTGCTCTCGTCTCGCTCTCACACACAAGCGCTCTCGTCTGCTCTCACACACAAGCGCTCATCTCGCTCTCACACACAAGCGCTCTCACCTCGCTCTCACAAACAAGCACTCTCACCTCGCTGTCACACACAAGCGCTCTGACCTCGCTCTCACACACAAGCGCTCTCGTCTCGCTCTCACACACAAGCGCTCTCACCTCACTCTCAGACACAAGCGCTCTCACCTCGCTCTCACAGACAAGCGCTCTCGTCTCGCTCTCACACACAAGCGCTCTCACCTCACTCTCAGACACAAGCGCTCTCACCTCGCTCTCACACACAAGCGCTCTCGTCTTGCTCTCACACAAGCGCTCTTGTCTTGCTCTCACACACAAGCGCTCACGTCTCGCTCTCACACACAAGCGCTCTCACCTCACTCTCACACACAAGCGCTATCACCTCGCTCTCACACACAAGCGCTGTCACCTCGCTCTCACTCACAAGCGCTCTCGTCTCGCTCTCTCACACAAGCGCTCTCGTCTCGCTCTCTCGCACAAGCGCTCTCAACTCGCTCTCACTCACAAGCGCTCTCACCTCGCTCTCACACACAAGCGCTCTCGTCTCGCTCTCACACACAAGCGCTCTCGTCTCGCTCTCACACCCAAGCGCTCTCGTCTCGCTCTCACACACAAGCGCTCTCGTCTCGCTCTCACACACAAGTGCTCTCGTCTCGCTCTCACACACAAGCGCTCTCGTCTGCTCTCACACACAAGCGCTCATCTCGCTCTCACACACAAGCGCTCTCACCTCGCTCTCACAAACAAGCACTCTCACCTCGCTGTCACACACAAGCGCTCTGACCTCGCTCTCACGCACAAGCGCTCTCGTCTCGCTCACACACAGAAGCGCTCTCACCTCGCTCTCACACACAAGCGCTCGCGTCTCGCTCTCACACACAAGCGCTCTCGCCTCGCTCTCACACACAAGCGCTCTCACCTCGCTCTCACACACAAGCGCTCTGACCTCGCTCTCACGCACAAGCGCTCGCGTCTCGCTCACACACAGAAGCGCTCTCACCTCGCTCTCACACACAGAAGTGCTCTCGTCTCGCTCTCACACACAAGCGCTCTAACCTCGCTCTCACACACAAGCACACTCACCTCGCTCTCACTCACAAGCGCTCTCGCTTCGCTCTCACACACAAGCGCTCTCACCTCGCTCTCACACACAAGCGCTCTCACCTCGCTCTCACACACAAGCGCTCTCGTCTCGCTCTCACACACAAGCGCTCTCACCTCACTCTCACACACAAGCGCTCTCGTCTCGCTCTCACACACAAGCGCTCTCACCTCGCTCTCACACACAAGCGCTCTCGTCTTGCGCTCACACACAAGCGCTCTCGCCTCGCTCTCACACACAAGTGCTCTCACCTCGCTCTCACACACAAGCGCTCACGTCTCGCTCTCACATACAAGCGCTCGCGTCTTGCTCTCACACACAAGCGCTCACACCTCGCTCTCACTCACAAGCGCTCTCGTCTCGCTCTCACACACAAGCGCTCTCACCACGCTCTCACACACAAGCGCTCTCATCTTGCTCTCACACACAAGCGCTCACCTCGCTCTCACACACAAGCGCTCTCACCTCGCTCTCACACACAAGCGCTCTGACCTCGCTCTCACGCACAAGCGCTCTCGTCTCGCTCACACACAGAAGCGCTCTCACCTCGCTCTCACACACAAGCGGTCTGACCTCGCTCTCACGCACAAGCGCTGTCACTTCGCTCTCACAGACAAGCGCTCTCGTGTCGCTCACACACAGAAGCGCTCTCACCTCGCTCTCACAGGCAAGCGCTCTCACCTCGCTCTCACACGCAAGCGCTCTCGTCTCGCTCACACACAGAAGCGCTCTCGCCTCGCTCTCACACACAAGCGCTCTCGTCTCGCTCACACACAGAAGCACTCTCACATCACTCTCTCACACACGCGCTCTCACCTCGCTCTCACACACAAGCGCACTCACCTCGCTCTCACACACCAGCGCTCTCGTCTCGCTCTCACACACAAGCGCTCTCGTCTCGCTCTCACACACAAGCGCTCTCGTCTCGCTCTCACACACAAGCGCTCTCACCTCGCTCTCACTCACAAGCGCTCTCGTCTCGCTCTCACACACAAGCGCTCTCGTCTCGCTCTCACTCACAAGCGCTCTCGTCTCGCTCTCACACACAAGCGCTCTCACCTCACTCTCACACACAAGCGCTCTCACCACGCTCTCACACACAAGCGCTCTCGTCTCGCTCTCACACTCAAGCGCTCTCACCTCGCTCTCACACACCAGCGCTCTCGTCTCGCTCTCACACACAAGCGCTCTCACCTCGCTCTCACACACAAGCGCTCGCGTCTCACTCTCACACACAAGCGCTCTCGTCTCGCTCTCACACAGAAGCGCTCTCGTCTCGCTCTCACACACAAGCGCTCTCACCTCGCTCTCACACACAAGCGCTCTCACCTCGCTCTCACACACAAGCGCTCTCACCTCGCTCTCACACACAAGCGCTCTCGTCTCGCTCTCACACACCAGCGCTCTCGTCTCGCTCTCACACACAAGCGCTCTCGTCTCGCTCTCACACAGAAGCGCTCTCGTCTCGCTCTCACACACAAGCGCTCTCACCTCGCTCTCACACACAAGCGCTCTCACCTCGCTCTCACACACAAGCGCTCTCACCTCGCTCTCACACACAAGCGCTCTCGTCTCGCTCTCACACACCAGCGCTCTCATCTCGCTCTCACACACAAGCGCTCACCTCGCTCTCACACACAAGCGCTCTCACACCTCGCGCTCACACACAGAAGCGCTCTCGCCTCGCTCTCACACACAAGCGCTCTCACCTCGCTCTCACACACAAGCGCTCTCACCTCGCTCTCACACACAAGCGCTCTCGTCTCGCTCTCACACACAAGCGCTCTCATCTTGCTCTCACACACAAGCGCTCACCTTGCTCTCACACACAAGCGCTCTCGTCTCGCTCACACAAGCGCTCTCACCTCGCTCTCACACACAAGCGCTCTCACCTCGCTCTCACACACAAGCGCTCTCACCTCGCTCTCACACACCAGCGCTCTCGTCTCGCTCTCACACACAAGCGCTTTCGTCTCGCTCTCACACACAAGCGCTCTCGCCTCGCTCTCACACACAAGCGCTCTCACCTCGCTCTCACACACAAGCGCTCTCACCTCGCTCTCACACACCAGCGCTCTCGTCTCGCTCTCACACACAAGCGCTCTCGTCTCGCTCTCACACACAAGCGCTCTCGTCTCGCTCTCACACACAAGCGCTCTCACCTCGCTCTCACTCACAAGCGCTCTCGTCTCGCTCTCACACACAAGCGCTCTCGTCTCGCTCTCACTCACAAGCGCTCTCGTCTCGCTCTCACACACAAGCGCTCTCACCTCACTCTCACACACAAGCGCTCTCACCTCGCTCTCACACACAAGCGCTCTCGTCTCGCTCTCACACACAAGCGCTCTCACCTCACTCTCAGACACAAGCGCTCTCACCTCGCTCTCACAGACAAGCGCTCTCACCTCGCTCTCACACACAAGCGCTCTCGTCTTGCTCTCACACACAAGCGCTCTTGTCTTGCTCTCACACACAAGCGCTCACGTCTCGCTCTCACACACAAGCGCTCTCACCTCGCTCTCACACACAAGCGCTCGCGTCTCGCTCTCACACACAAGCGCTGTCACCTCGCTCTCACTCACAAACGCTCTCGTCTTGCTCTCACACACAAGCGCTCTCGTCTCGCTCTCACACACAAGCGCTCACGTCTCGCTCTCACACACAAGCGCTCTCACCTCGCTCTCACACACAAGCGCTGTCACCTCGCTCTCACTCACAAGCGCTCTCGTCTCGCTCTCTCACACAAGCGCTCTCGTCTCGCTCTCTCGCACAAGCGCTCTCAACTCGCTCTCACTCACAAGCGCTCTCACCTCGCTCTCACACACAAGCGCTCTCGTCTCGCTCTCACACACAAGCGCTCTCGTCTCGCTCTCACACCCAAGCGCTCTCGTCTCGCTCTCACACACAAGCGCTCTCGTCTCGCTCTCACACACAAGTGCTCTCGTCTCGCTCTCACACACAAGCGATCTCGTCTGCTCTCACACACAAGCGCTCATCTCGCTCTCACACACAAGCGCTCTCACCTCGCTCTCACAAACAAGCGCTCTCACCTCGCTGACACACACAAGCGCTCTCGTCTCGCTCACACAATGAAGTGCTCTCGTCTCGCTCACACACAGAAGCGCTCTCACCTCGCTCTCACACACAAGCGGTCTGACCTCGCTCTCACGCACAAGCGCTGTCACTTCGCTCTCACAGACAAGCGCTCTCGTGTCGCTCACACACAGAAGCGCTCTCACCTCGCTCTCACAGGCAAGCGCTCTCACCTCGCTCTCACACGCAAGCGCTCTCGTCTCGCTCACACACAGAAGCGCTCTCGCCTCGCTCTCACACACAAGCGCTCTCACCTCGCTCTCACACACAAGCGCTCTCACCTCGCTCTCACACGCAAGCGCTCTCGTCTCGCTCACACACAGAAGCGCTCTCGCCTCGCTCTCACACACAAGCGCTCTCACCTCGCTCTCACACACAAGCGCTCTCGTCTCGCTCTCACACACAAGCGCTCTCGTCTCGCTCTCACACACAAGCGCTCTCACCTCACTCTCACACACAAGCGCTCTCACCTCGCTCTCACACACAAGCGCTCTCGTCTCGCTCTCACACACAAGCGCTCTCGTCTCGCTCTCACACACAATCGCTCTCATCTTACTCTCACACACAAGCGCTCACCTCGCTCTCACACACAAGCGCTCTCACCTCGCTCTCACACACAAGCGCTCTCACCTCGCTCTCACACACAAGCGCTCTCACCTCGCTCTCACACACAAGCGCTCTCACCTCGCTCTCACACACCAGCGCTCTCGTCTCGCTCTCACACACAAGCGCTTTCGTCTCGCTCTCACACACAAGCGCTCTCGCCTCGCTCTCACACACAAGCGCTCTCACCTCGCTCTCACACACAAGCGCTCTCACCTCGCTCTCACACACCAGCGCTCTCGTCTCGCTCTCACACACAAGCGCTCTCGTCTCGCTCTCACACACAAGCGCTCTCGTCTCGCTCTCACACACAAGCGCTCTCACCTCGCTCTCACTCACAAGCGCTCTCGTCTCGCTCTCACACACAAGCGCTCTCGTCTCGCTCTCACTCACAAGCGCTCTCGTCTCGCTCTCACACACAAGCGCTCTCACCTCACTCTCACACACAAGCGCTCTCACCTCGCTCTCACACACAAGCGCTCTCGTCTCGCTCTCACACACAAGCGCTCTCACCTCACTCTCAGACACAAGCGCTCTCACCTCGCTCTCACAGACAAGCGCTCTCACCTCGCTCTCACACACAAGCGCTCTCGTCTTGCTCTCACACACAAGCGCTCTTGTCTTGCTCTCACACACAAGCGCTCACGTCTCGCTCTCACACACAAGCGCTCTCACCTCGCTCTCACACACAAGCGCTCGCGTCTCGCTCTCACACACAAGCGCTGTCACCTCGCTCTCACTCACAAACGCTCTCGTCTTGCTCTCACACACAAGCGCTCTCGTCTCGCTCTCACACACAAGCGCTCACGTCTCGCTCTCACACACAAGCGCTCTCACCTCGCTCTCACACACAAGCGCTGTCACCTCGCTCTCACTCACAAGCGCTCTCGTCTCGCTCTCTCACACAAGCGCTCTCGTCTCGCTCTCTCGCACAAGCGCTCTCAACTCGCTCTCACTCACAAGCGCTCTCACCTCGCTCTCACACACAAGCGCTCTCGTCTCGCTCTCACACACAAGCGCTCTCGTCTCGCTCTCACACCCAAGCGCTCTCGTCTCGCTCTCACACACAAGCGCTCTCGTCTCGCTCTCACACACAAGTGCTCTCGTCTCGCTCTCACACACAAGCGATCTCGTCTGCTCTCACACACAAGCGCTCATCTCGCTCTCACACACAAGCGCTCTCACCTCGCTCTCACAAACAAGCGCTCTCACCTCGCTGACACACACAAGCGCTCTGACCTCGCTCTCACGC